>NC_073416.1:2483453-2635953 GCF_028641065.1 Leucoraja erinaceus
CAGTTGCCTGATAACAGCCGGGAAGAAACTGTCCCTGTATCTGGAGGTGTGCGTTTGTTTTCACACTTCTGTACCTTTTATCCTGATGGGAGAGGGGAGAAGAGGGAGTGGCCGGGGTGAGACTGGTCCTTGATGATGCTGCTGGCCTTGCCGAGGCAGCGTGAGGTGTAGATGGAGGCGATGGAATGAAGGGAGGTTGGTTTGTGTGATGGTCTGGGCTGCGTCCAGAATTCACTGCGATATATTGCGGTCTTGGATGGAGCTGTTCCCAAAGCATGCTGTGATGCATCCCAATAAATCCGGATAAATTGTACAATTCATGTTAATGACCGCATTAGAATGCATCGGAATGTTGTGCCTCATTAAATTCGTAGCTCGCAAACACTGGCAAAATGTTTCTTCACACTCAAAACTTCAATACCTCGCTTCCTGGTTAGTGCTGACCCTTGTGGATATGTGCATGGCAAATCTTTTGTTTTACCTCCTCCCTTGACTCCATTCAAGGACCCAAGTAGTCTTTCCAGATGTGGCAGAGGTTCACCTGCACCTCCTCCAACCTCATCTATTGCATCCGCTGCTCTAGGTGTCAGCTGATCTACATCGGCGAGACCAAGCGTAGGCTTGGCGATCGTTTTGCCGAACACCTCCGCTCGGTCCGCCTTAACCAACCTGATCTCCCGGTGGCTCAGCACTTCAACTCCCCCTCCCATTCCCAATCCGACCTTTCTGTCCTGGGCCTCCTCCATGGTCAAAGTGAGGACCACCGTAAATTTGTGGAGCAGCACCTCATATTCCGCTTGGGCAGTTTGCACCCTAGCGGCAGGAACATTGACATCTCCAATTTCAGATAGTCCTTACTTTCTCCTCCCCTTCTCAGCTCTCCCTCAGCCCACTAGCTCCTCCTCTTCCTTTCTTCCTCCCGCCCCCCCCCCACCCTCACATTAGTCTGAAGAAGGGTTTCGACCCGAAACGTTGCCTATTTCCTTCGCTCCAGAGATGCTGCCTCACCCGCTGAGTTTCTCCAGCATTTTTGTCTACCTTCGATTTTCCAGCATCTGCAGTTCCTTCTTAAACAGGCGTGTGTGGTGGTTGGCAGCCTGCTGTACGTGGTCAGTTGGATGAAGTCATACGTGTGGAGGTGGTGGGTGTGTGCAGCCAGCCGACAAAAGTACGTGCTGTCATATGCACCGGCAGTGAACTGGAACAAGGAGAGTCTTACTTGCTGCAGCTTTAGGGGCCTCTGGATGCAACAACAACTGCAGTAAATGCACAATAAGTTATTCTTTTTGTCCAGAGTAAATTAGACTCATGGAAACCAAATGCAAACTCCATGTTTAGTTTAATTTGGAGATACAGCGCGGAAACAGGCCCTTCGGTCCCCCGAGTCCGTGCCAACCAGCGATCCCCGTACACTAAAAACACTATCCCACACACACTAGGGACAATTTACAATTCAGCCGAAGCAAATTAACCTGCAAACCTGCAAACCTGCACGTCTTTGGAGTGTGGGAGGAAACCGGAGCACCCGGAGAAAATGCATGCAGCTCATGGGGAGAGAACGTGCAAACTCCGTACAGACAGCACTTGTAGTCAGGATCTTGTTCTTGATTGTACCTGTGCATGGTACGATGGCAGGGGGGCTAAAGAAGGGTGTCGACCCGAAACGTCACCTATTCCTTTTCTCCAGAGATGCTGCCTGTCCCACCGAGTAAAGGGCCTGTCCCACTGTACGAAGTAATTCAAGAGTTCTCCCGAGTTCTCCCCTGATTCGAGCTTGTGTAATGTACGTAGCGGCTCGTACGAGTAAAAAGTTAAAAAAAATTTCATCACGAGTATTTTTTTACTTGTGGACATTTTTCACAGTGTTGAAAAAAACGTCACGAGTTTACCGGATTTCCCGAGTACCTACCGTTACTCGTACGAGCCGCTACGGGACATCCACGAGCTCCGACGTACCCGCCACAGACATTACACGAGCTCGAATCAGGGGAGAACTCGGGAGAACTCTTGAATGACCTCGTACTGTGGGACAGGCCCTTCACTCCAACATTTTGTGGATCTCGGGTCATTCCATCCTGAAGTCAACATCCAAGGGAAATAGCACAGGGGAAGCTTCGGACCAAGCAGTGGAGTACTGATGTGAAAGAGTTTTATACACTTGACGTCTATCCCATTGCCAGGGCCTATGGTGCCTTGGGCATTGCGTGCAATCAGATGTGTAGCCGGGACTGCCAAAGAGAAAGATGCACCAATACCAGCAGTGAACTGCAGACGCTGGAATCTCGATTAAACACAAAGTGCTGGAGGAACTCAGCGGGTGAAGCAGCACCTGCGGAGGGAATAGACAGGCGATGTTTCAGGTCGGGAGGCTTCTTCAGACTGACCCACTGAGTTTCTCCAGCACTTTGTATTTCATATAATTACCAGCAATTCAACGTGCATGTTTAGGTCCGTTTGGTCTGCTCAGTTTCACTGTTTGTATCCACTCGTTAGAAACATAGACAATAGGTGCAGGAGTAGAGGCCATTTCGGCCCTTCGAGCCAGCACCATTCGCCATTCATTGTGATCATGGCTGATCATCCCCAATCAATAACCCGTACCTGCCTTCTCCCCATATCCTTTGACTCCACTAGCCCCTAGAGCTCTATCTAACTCTTTTTAGATTTGACCCGTGAATTGGCCTCCGCTGCCCTCTGTGGCAGGGAATTCCACAAATTCACAACTCTCTGGGTGAAAAAATGTCTTCTCACCTCAGTCTTAAATGGCTTCCCCTTCATTCTAAGACTGTGTGGCCCCTGGTTCTGGACTCGCCCAACATTTTCCACAGCCAACAACAGACCATTGTGGGCTCCACCTTTAACTTGACCACCGTTGCTGGCTTTGATTTGTCCTATTGCACACCCCTCCGTCTATTTGCTCCGTGCACCTTTTCGTAACTCTCGGCTCACTCTCCCCGACTCTCAGTCTGAAGGAGGGTCTGGACCCGAAATGTCACCCGTTCCACTCTCTCCAGAGATGCTGCCCGACCCACTGGAGTTGCCCCAGCTTTTTTTGTGCCTGTCTTTGGTGTAAACCAGCATCTGCAGTTCCTCCCTACACGGTGTGGCCCGTGGACATTGGTAAGTGTCGTGAATGGCACTCATCCACGTGGCCCTAGGCTGCTGTCATCTCAACTCCTTTCCAAGTAAAACATGACCGAGAGCCACTGGGGGGTCCTGACCTCATTGTTGATCTGAGAATACAAGTTGTTTTGCACAGATTCAATGTAGCTTTTGTGAGGGGTGTGTGTGTGTGTATGGGGGGGTTTCGCCTCTCCATGAGAGAAGAATGCGAGTCCGCGATGTTCTACCGCGGCGTGTGGGAGGGCCGCTCTTGCCGCTCTTTACCGAGTCCATTCACTGCCCCAAAATGCTTAACGAAGGATCACAAAGCGAGTCCGGTTACCAGGAGGGATTTGCAAGTCATTGACATTCATCTCAGACTTCAGAGGGAGCAGGGAGAGGTTCCTCTTGAGAAAAGGATAGCAGCTCTTCAGCAGAGAGGAGGTCACGGCATGAGAGTGCTTCATCAAACAGCTCTCCGCCACCGCCAATTACCTCAGGCGAAAGTGCCCTTTTATTATTCCAGTTTATGTAGAACAAATAGCTTTACAGGGTCAATAATCGACTCAATTACAAAGCAAACTCGACAAGAGGGGCTGGGCTGCTGGTGACGCGCGCGGGGGAGGGAGGGTGTGCAGCCCGCCCTTTCTTTAAGATGAACTTGCAGGCTGTCTCACCCACCTGCGGCCTACTCCTGCTCCTGACCAACCTCCCCATAACCCCCATCTCATCTCATCTCATCTCATCTCCCGCCTGGGTTGTTCTTCAGGGAGGGGAAGGGCCCCAACCACCTGAGAAGAAGCAACAAAGAGAGGCTTCCGTGGGGGAGATAAGGCGGGAGGATGACTCTTTCATTCATTTCACTCGGATTTGGGAAACCGGCTCGGAGGTGTGGCGTCAAAGGACGGGGGCAAGATGTGGTGGTGGTGTTCTATCCGATTCACCCTCACCCCCCCCCCCCTCCCCCCCCCCCACCGCCTCCTCCCCTCCCCCTCTACCACCTACCTCCCCCCTCCCACCTCGCCCCCTCTACCACCTCCCCCTCTCTCCCCTCCCCCCTCCCCCTCCCATCTCCCCCTCCCATCTACCCTCTCCCCCCCTCCCCCCCTCCCATCCCCTCCCATCTCCCCCCTCCCCCCCCCCCCCTTACCCCCCTCCACCCTCCCCCTTCTCCTCCCCCCCCACCCCCCCCCATCCCCCCCCTCTCCTCCCCCTCCCATCCCCCCCTTCTCCCCCTCCCATCCCCCCCCCCCTCTCCCCCCCCCCCTCCCTCCCGCCCCCCCCCACCCCCCCCCACCCCCCTCCCACCCCCCCCCCCCACCCTTCTCCCCCTCCCCTCTCCCCCCCCCCCTCCCCCTCCCATCTCCCCCTCCCACCTCGCCCCCTCTACCCCCTCCCATCTCCCCCCCTCTCTCCCCCCCTCCCATCCCCCCCCCTCTCACCTCCCCCATTCTCCACCTCCCCCCCTCCCCCATCTCCCCCCCCCCATCCCCCCCCCCATCTCCCCCCCCTCTCATCTCCCCCTCTCCCTACCTTACCCCTCTCCCACCTCCCGCCCACACCTTCCCACCCTCTCTCACCATCACCCCCCCCCCCCCCCCCCCCCCCTTCATTGTCACGTGTACCGAGGTACAGTGAAAAGCTTTTGTTGCGTGCTAACCAGTCAGCGGAAAGACAACACGTGATTACAATCGAGCCATTTCTCAGTGTACAGATACAGGATAAGGGAATAACGTTTAGTGCAAGGTAAAGTCAGATCAAAGATAGTCCGAGGGTCACCAAAGAGGTAGATAGTAGTTCAGCACTGCTCTCTGGTTGTGGTAGGATGGTTCAGTTGCCTGATAACAGCTGGGAAGTATCTTTGTAGGAAGGAACTGCAGATGCGTCAACATCATGTTTGGTGATTAACTTTCTCTGCATTCATGTCGTGGCAGCAAGTCAGGCCCACCGCATGTTTTGGCGATGCACGATGCCCCCCCCCCCCCCCACCCCCCCCCCCCCCCCCCCCCCCCCCCCCCTGCTGCCTGAACACACTGGTGCAGTGAGCTGAGTGCACAGACACTCAGGTAGTGTTTCACACACCTCAAGGGGTCTTGGAACACCCACACACTCTGCTACTGCCTCAAGCCAAAGAAAAGAAAACGCCTCAGACACGTGGCTGTGAGCCAATTTCAAAGCCTCTCTCTCTCTCTCTCTCTCGCTCCCACTCTCCCCTCTCTTCCTCCACTCTCTCTTTCTCTCTCCTACTCTCCCCCTCCCCCACTCTCTCTCCCTTTCCCCTCTTTCTCTCCCTCCCACCCTCCCCCTTTCACTCCCCCTCTCTCATTCTCCTCCCTCTCCCCCTTTTCCCCCCTCTCTCTCCCTCCCTCCCCCCTTTTCTCCCTCTCCCTCTCCCCCTCCCCCTCTCCCCTCTCTCGTCACACCACGTCACCCCGTTTCACCTACTCTCCCCTCCCCCCCATCTCTCTGTCTCACGCCACGTTACACACTCTGGAGAACATGGATAGGTGACGTTTCACAGAGTGCTGGAGTAACTCAGTGGGTCAGGCAGCATCTGTGGAGAACATGGATAGGTGACGTTTCACAGAGTGCTGGAGTAACTCAGTGGGTCAGGCAGCATCTGTGGAGAACATGGATAGGTGACGTTTCACAGAGTGCTGGAGTAACTCAGCGGGTCAGGCAGCATCTGTGGAGAACATGGATAGGTGACGTTTCACAGAGTGCTGGAGTAACTCAGCGGGTCAGGCAGCATCTCTGGAGAACATGGATAGGTTTGTGCACGCCAGGTTGATTGCATTCGTTGAAACAGGGTGGACCACGTGAAGGTTGCAATCTCCCACCCCGAGATGCTGCCTGACCCACTGAGTTACTCCAGCACTCTGTGAAACGTCACCTATCCATGTTCTCCACAGATGCTGCCTGACCCGCTGAGTTACTCCAGCATTTTGTCAATGACCTGTTGAATCTTTTTTTTCCCAAACAGTGCCAAAAATCACCTGCTCAACTGCCCGTGCCGACCAGCGATCCCCGCACACTATCACTATCCTACACTAGGGACAAGTTACAATTTTACCAAAGCCAATTAACCTACAATCCTGTACGTCTTTGGAGGACTTGCAGGGGTGTAGAACGGTCAGGATGGGCCGAATGGCCTTGCCCTGCGCTGCCCCGGGACTGTCACTGCGCGGCTGCTGCTGCAGGGGGCCGTGGGGGGGGCAGCAGTGCAGCCTGACACACTCAGCCTTGCCGCTCTGTGGGTGGCGCCCTGCTCACAGCCTCGCATGGCTTGACTGCCAGTTAAACACCACAGACATCTGGCTCAGAGCTGCACGTCTGCTCACAGCAAGCCAGCCGCGCATGCCCTCTGCTCCTCACAGCGTGGCCGGCGCTCCAAGCTCCCCCCAGCTGAGGGTCCCGGCTCACACACGGGAGCTGTTGCTGACCTCATGGTTGCGTTTACAGCCCCTGCCATGAAGCTTGTTTTCCTGACATCCCTGACCCCTGACCCCTGGAATCATGGCTCCAGGCCTCTCCCTTGTGTACAGCACCTTGGAGACAGATGCTCCCTTTGCTCTCAGGAAAGACTGATCTTTGGTGAAATCACTCTCTCTCCCTCTTCATCCCTCTCCCATCTCTTCCCTCTCTCGCCCCAAATCCGTCTGTCTCTTCCTCTCTCCCCCTCATGCCTCTCTGTCTCTCTTTCTCTCTCTCCCCTCTCTCTTCCCTCTCACTCTATCCCCCTCTCTCTCCACTTCTTTCTCCATCTCTCTCTCTCTCTCTCTCTCGTTAGTCCTCTTTTTCCCATTCTGTCTGCTCCGTCCCTCTCTCTCTTCGACACCCCTCTACATCCCGCTCTCGTCACGTCTCCTTCCCATTTGCCTCTTTCCATGCCCTTTGCCTCCCCCACCCCCCTCCCCCCCGCCCCTTCTTTCTCCCTCCCCCCCCCCCCCCCCCCCCCACCCCTCTCTTCCCTACTCCTTCCCTATCTCCGACTGAGACTGAGACGGAGGCTTGCAGCTCGCAAACAGGCCCTTCAGCCCAACCTGCCCGTGCCGACCATCTACGCACGTCCCACCTGCCCACGTCTGGCCCGCATCCTCCCTCTCACACTCGCTCCTTCTTTCAACTTTTTGAGGAGCCTGTAGTTCATAGAACGAGCTGGATTCCACTCGCATTGCCATTGCCAGAAGATAGGCAGAAGTTGGTCGGATTCCTCTTTCCTTTTGAGATTTCAAAGGCCCTTTCTATGTCCTTTCACTGTCGGAAAGGTAGGAGTTCAACAAAAGTTACAGAAGTGTGAAAAGGAACGCACACCTTCAGATTCAGGGACAGTTTCTTCCCAGCTGTTATCAGGTGACTGAACCATCCTACCACAACCAGAGAGCAGTGCTGAACTACTATCTACCTCTTTGGTGACCCTCGGACTATCCTTGATCAGACTTTGCCTTGCACTAAACGTTATTCCCTTTATCCTGTATCTGTACACTGTGGATGGCTCGATTGTAATCATGTGTTGTCTTTCCGCTGACTGGTTAGCACGCAACTAAAAAGCTTTTCACTGGACCTCGCTACACGTGACAATAAACTCAACTCAAACTGAAACTGGGCTCCCAAGAGGTAATTTGTGTTGGGAAATTGGTAGCCAACCATTCCCACATCCCAGCCCTTTGTGGATCAGCTGTCCAAGGGGCGTCACGGTGGCGCAGCGGGTAGTGTCGCTGCCTCACAGCGCCAGAGACCCGGGTTCCATCCCGACTACGGGCGCTGTCTGTACGGAGTTTGCACGTTCTCCCCGTGACCTGCGTGGGTTTTCACCGGGGTGCTCCAATTTCCTCCCACACTCCAAAGACGTGCAGGTTTGTAGGTTAAATGGCTTTGCTATAAATGTAAATTGTCCCTAGTGTGTGTAGGATAGTGTTAGTGTGCGGGGATCGCTGGTCAGCACGGACTCGGTGGGCCGAAGGGCCTGTTTTGCGCTGTCTCTAAAACTAAACTGACATATAAACTGGCTGCTGAGAGACTGTGGAAGCCATCACCTTGGGAAACGTTTTTGTAAAATGCTGGTCCCATTGCTGTTTGTCATCTATATCAACGAGGTTAGGAGGATGAGTGGAAGGGACCTCATTGTAAACAAACAGAACAGTGAAAGGCCTGGATAGAGTGGATGTGGAGAGGATGTTTCCACTAGTGGGAGAGTCTAGGACTAGAGGTCACAGCCTCAGAATTAAAGGATGTTCTTTTAGGAAGGGGATGAGGAGGAATTTCTTTAGTGAATCTGTGGAATTCATTGCCACAGACGGCTGTGTCAGTGGATATCTTTAAGGCAGAGATAGATAGATTCCCAATTAACCTACAAACCTGCACGCACGTCTTTGCAGTGCGGGAGGAAAGCAGAGGTCTCGGAGGAAACCCACGCGGGTCACGGGGAGAACGTGCAAACTCCGTACAGACAGCACCCGTGGTCGGGATGGAACCCGGGTCTCAGGCACTGTGAGGAAAACAACTCTACCGCTGTGCCACTGAGCTACTTCATCACAGACAGAGGAGGGGTTGCTGGGGCGTGCTGGGCTGATCAAGTGGACTGAGCGCAGGGTCTGTTGAGGAATAGTCAAACATTTGTTGGTCAACATTGACCCACTTCCTGCGATCGGTGCCAAAATTGACATTTTGATGGTGAAACATTCATTCGTGGGTCAAAATTTGTACGCCCCTCTTTATTCGAGCTACATTCACTGCACGTGACCAGCTAAACAAACACAGGAGCCTGGGAAGCCAGTCCTTCTGTCCATAGATGCTGCCTGACCCGCTGAGTTAATCCAGCAGTCTGTGTCTGTCGGCTGGAAACGGTGGGCGCTGAGCTCCCCCTGCAGACCACAGAAGGTAGTGCCAGCAAGCAAGGCAGAGGCCCAGAGAAAAACATCACACACTTCAGGAAAAAAGCTTTTAAAACTTTCAAATAATAATACCTTCCCCTTAATCTACTGTGTGTTTAAAAAAAGTTTTCAGATTTTTCATTTGAGATGTGTGGGAAGGAACTGCAGATGCTGGTTTAAACCAAAGAAAGACACAAAATGCTGGAGTAACTCAGCGGGACAGGTCGCATCTCTCCAGAGAGTTGAGATTCTCCAGTTGAGTTACTCCAGCTATCTTCTTTTTCGTTTAAGACTTCTTTTCTCGCTGTTTTAACTAGGGCGCGGCGGGTGGAACGGCTGCCTCAGAGCGCCAGAGTCCCGGGTTTGAACCCGACCTCAGTAACTCAGCGGGATGGGCGGCATCTCTGGAGAGAAAGAATGGGTGATGTTTCGGGTCGAGACCCTTCTTCAGACTGGGAGTCCGGGGAGAGGGAGACACAGAGATAAGAAAGGGGCAGGTGTGAAAACGCGACATCAAAAGAGATGAAAAACAAGGAAAATGTAGAATCGACCATTGGTAGTTGGGAGAAGTTGACAACAAAGCAAACAGAGATACAATGTATAAGAAGGAACTGCAGATGCTGGTTTAAACCGAAGATAGGCGCAAAAAGCTGGAGTAACTCAAATAAAATGTAATCTGGGGGACAGTCAGACTGGTGGGAGAACTGGGAATGGGGAGGGATGGAGGGAGAGGGGAATGCAAGGGTTACTTGAGGTTAGAGAAGTCAATGTTTACACCGCTGGGGTGTAAGCTGCCCAAGTGAAACATGAGGTGCTGTTCCTCCAATTTTTCCAGGTGCTCGGGTTTGTAGGTTAATTGGCTTGGTGTAATTGTAAAATTGTCCCTGGTGTGTGTAAGGTCGCGTTAGTGTGCGGGGATCACTGGCCGGTGTGGACTCGATGGGCCGAAGGGTCTGTTTCTGCGCTGTATCTCTAAACTAAAAAACGTCTGTATCTGCTGTTCCAGGTGTGGCCCCCCCCCCCCCCCCCCCCCCGTTTCATCAGGACTACCCGCTGGCCTCACCATCCCACTGAAGACACTGGAAGCAGATGCATGCGCGGAAAGAAAGCCAGTGTGAAAGTGCATGGGCCGGTGGTGCCAACCAAGTGGAGGGCGGTGGCTAGTTAGGGCTCGGAGACTCTATCCAGGGAGCAGGCGCTAAGTCCTGGCACTGCTGTGTGGTGGCACTGCGTTGAGATGGCACCGTGCCATGTGTTGTCTTTCCGCTGACTGGATAGCACGCAACAGAAGCTTTTCACTGTACCTCGGTACACGTGAGAATAAACTCAACTCAACTGAACTAAATCAAACGCAGCGCTGAACTGTCACCTCCCGAAGCAGCCTGGCCAAAGCCTGACCCCTGCCCCCAGCATGGGCACAGGGGCAACACCATCCTGGCATCGTTCACCGATCTTTTAAAGCTCAATCCTGGAGGTCCCGCCCCGACAGTAGCTGCACCAGAGGGCGGCTCACCCCCATCTCCTCACGGGCATACGGGACGGGCACTAGACGCTGGCACTGTGACAATGTGGGCAACACTGGTACGGAGATCTGCCGCCCACCCCTGTGCCACCGTGCCTGTGGCTTGGGATTATTCAGTGCCAAGACGGGCACCTCATCCCCTGCCTAACGTGCTTGTCTTCTCTTCTCCCTCCTCCCCAGGTGCCCAGCAACATTACTCGGCTTTTCAAGCCTCGATGCCAGCCGATTCTTTGCTCCATGACTGTGGCAATCTCTACGACCCCAGCGTCCCTCAAACTGTGCGGGGGTAAGTCACGAGGGAGGGCGGGATGCCAGCGTAGCTGCCACCTGCACCCGGGCACCTGAATCAGATTCCTTACATCCCTCACCCTCCTGATGACACAAGCCTAGACCCAAGCTCAATGCAGGTACATGCACGCACACGCGCTCTCTCACAAACATGCACGCACGCACACGTACACACATGCCCTCCAACACACGCACGCGCATGCACACACACACATGCGCTCACACACACTCACACGCACACACACACACATGCACACACTGCTACACATTCACATATATGCACACACTCTTACTCACGTACACACACGCTTGTACGCACACACACATGCACGCACTCTCGCACACACACGCGTGCACACACTGCTACACATTCACATATATGCACACACTCTTACTCACGTACACGCACTCACACACACGCGCACTCACACACACACACACACACACACACACACACACACACACTCACACAGACACACACACACACACACACACACACACACAGACACACTCACACACACTCACACACACACTACACACACACACACACACACTCACACACACACACATACACACACACACACACACACACACACACACACTCACACACTCACACTCACACAGGGACACACTCACAGTTATTCACACCTGCTCACAGAGCACACGTCATTCACACCCGTGCAGACACACACCTTGTGTCCAGGTGCAGTGTGGACACACACACTGGCACACTCACAATGTGTGTGTGTGTGTGTGTGTGTGTGTGTGTGTGTGTGGCACCGTTCACCAGGTGATGGCTGGAGGCACCGGCTGCATTGGCCTCTGCGGCCTGGGTGGGCGAGACATCATCGCCCCTCTCCCCAGCCGCTGCCCGGCTAACTCGGCAACGGTGGTCTCCCATCCCGTCCCCAGCGCCGGTTCCGGACTCCACGCGGGTGCAGATTCCGACAGTCGCAGCGAGGTGGAACAGTGTCATCCTAGCGGGCTGTTGAATGCAAGGCTCGGCGCAGAACTGGCGCACCGGTAACGCCAGTATTGCTGCGCAAAAACGCAAACCCCCCTCACCCTGCCAGTAATGGCGCAAATATAATGTCCGTGTCGACGTCCATACGACATCTTCCTCCGCTGATCACTCCGTACCTTCAACCCTGTCCAATCCCATCATCCGTGCAGGAAGGAACCGCAGACGCTGGTTTACACCGAAGATAGTCGCAAAGTGCTGGAGTAACTCAGCGGGACAGGCGGCATCTCTGGAGAGAAGGAATGGGCGGCGTTTCGGGTCGAGACCCTTCAAGAACCTATCCATGTTCTCCACAGATGCTGCCTGACCCGCTGAGTTACTCCAGCACTCTGTGAAACGCCACCTATCCATGTTCTCCACACAGATGCTGCCTGACCCGCTGAGTTACTCCAGCACTCTGTGAAACATCACCTATCCATGTTCTCCACGGATGCTGCCTGACCCGCTGAGTTACTCCAGCACTCTGTGAAACATCACCTATCCATGTTCTCCACGGATGCTGCCTGACCCGCTGAGTTACTCCAGCACTCTGTGAAACATCACCTATCCATGTTCTCCACAGATGCTGCCTGACCCGCTGAGTTACTCCCTCAGTCTAATCCCTTCATCTCTTCGTTCCCCTCGTCCCACCCCCTCCCCACTTTCCCCACCCACCCTTTTCCTCCCCCTCATTCTTCCTCCTTATTTCCCCCCCTCCTCTCTGCTCCCTCTTTTGTTCCTCTTCCACGTTTCCCCCCCACCTCTCCAACCCTTCCCCCCCCCCCCCCCCCCCCCCCCCCCCCTCCGCTTCTTTCTCTTCACCTTGTTCCTCCCTTCCCTCTCTCCACCGGCACCCACAGTCTATGAACCTACTCCTCTTGCGCTCTCTCTCCCTCCGCCCTGCCTCCCGTCCCCCCGCCCACTTTAAGCATGGACAGCCAGCGCAAAGCACGGCAGGGGGGGCTGCAGAGAAGGCTGTCTGCCTGGAGTTTGGGAGACAATAGACAATAGGTGCAGGAGTAGAGGCCATTGGGCCCTTCGAGCCAGCACCACCATTCAATGTGATCATGGCTGATCATCCACAATCAGTACCCCGTTCCTGCCTTCTCCCCATATCCCCCTGACTCCGCTATCCTTAAGAGCCCTATCTAGCTCTCTCTTGAAAGTTTCCAGAGAACCTGCCTCCACCGCCCTCTGAGGCAGAGAATTCCACAGACTCACCACTCTCTGTGAGAAAAAGTGTCCGTTCTAAATGGCTTACCCCTTATTCTTAAACTGTGTGTGGCCCCTGGTTCTGGACTCCCCCAACATCGGGAACATGTTTCCTGCCTCTAGTGTGTCCTGACCCTTAATAATCTTATATGTTTCAATAAGATGCCCTCTCATCCTTCTAAACTCCAGTGTATACAAGCTCACAGCCGCTCCATTCTCTCAGCATATGACAGTCCCGCCATCCCGGGAATTAACCTGGTGAACCTACGCTGGGCTCCCTCAATAGCAAGAACGTCCTTCCTCAAACTGTACACAGTACTCCAGGTGTGGTCTCACTAGGGCCCTGTACAACTGCAGAGGGACCTCTTTGCTCCTATACTCAACTCCTCTTGTTATGAAGGCCAACATGCCATTCACTTTCTTCACTGCCTGCTGTACCTGCATGCTTACTTTCATTGACTGATGAACAAGGACCCCCAGGAAACGGGGCAGGAACCAGCAGCGGAGACCCTCACACCGCGGTCTGGAGTTGGCTACATGGCAGGTGCGGGCCACACAGCGCGGGGCAATGGTGGCTCCACGTCACCGCGCAACCAACACCACTTGGCCAGCAGAACTGCCTCCGCTGCTCACAACTCCCTTTTCTCTTCAGGAACGGTGTCAGCGGCTCTCGTTTCGCTGGCGGTTTTGATGCGTTTTCTTTACCTCTCCGTCAGGTGTGCTCCGTCGGACGGCCCGGCTCACTCCGACATCCCTTTCGGCCACGTGGAGGGCCACGCCGGGTGTGCCGCCCTCCACCACCTCCCGAGTCCGTATGTGGACCATCAGCTCCGGCCCGGCCAGGGGCAGTGTGCCAGCCTACCCGCTCCCCACCCGCTGGCACCAGCTGATGGTCAGTACACGTTTATGTTACTGGGCACAGTGAGACTCTTTGTTACGTACACAAACTTAGCAAATAGGTGCAGGTGGAGGCCATTTAGCCCTTCGTGCCAGCACCGCCATTCATTGTGATCATCCCCAATCTGTACCCCGTTCCTGCCTTCTCCCCATATCCCTTGACTCCACTAGCCCCAAGAGCTCTATCTAACTCTCTCTTAAATCTATCCAGTGATTTGGCCTCCACTGTGGCAGAGAATTCCACAAATTCACAACTCTCTGGGTGAAAAAGTCTTTTCTCATCTCAGTTTTTAATGGCCTCCCCTTTGTTCTTAGACTGTGGCCCCTGGTTCTGGACTCCTCCAAAATTGGGAACATTATTCCTGCATCTAACTTGTCCAGCCCTTTTATAATTTTATTAGTTTCTGTAAGATTCCCCCTCATCCTTTTAAACTCCAGTGAATATAAGCCCACTTTATATATCTATATTGCTAAAAGTCTGATCTTCACCACTTCCTGGTGTTCTGTATATTGATTTTAGGAAAAACGCTGCCACTTACGGCTGTGATTTTTGGTCATCTTACCCAGAGTCCCCCTCCGCTGTGCAGGACAAGAGGATTGTTCCCATTGATGAAAAATAAAAGAGTTATTAGTGTTTTAAAAATGTTGAGATTCTCTCTCCTGAAGGCCACGCTCCTTCCAGAGGGACTATAAAACCCAAAAGTGTTGAGTGCCTCAGTCAGTCTCTGCAAGATGGGGGAAGCGAGAGAGTCACGTCTCTCAGTCTGAGCTGTGAATAACACTGAACAAGTGTCTACTAAACTGTGAGTGTGGTTATACTGACCTTGAGTGCCCTTAATGTGGTTTGAAAATGAAAATGTGGTTGGTTTGAAATAAAAGCACAGCAAATGGCTGCTGGTGGTTGGTTTGAAATAGCAAATGATTAAAAGTCTAAACTTGACAACTTCCTGTTTGCACTGTATATTGATCACGGCTGTGATTTTTGGCCATCTTACTCAGTCCTCCTCCACACATCAGGTGCAGAGGATTCTTCCCATCAATGAAAAATAAAAGTGTTATTAGTGTTAAAAAAATGTTGAGAATCTCTCTCCAGTCAATCACGCCATGAAGGCCACGCCGCTTCTGGTGGGAGGGGGAGGGATTATAAAACCCGGAAGTGTGGGTGTGGCTCAGTCTCTGCAAGATGGGGGAGGGAGAGGTCATGACTGTCTGACCTGTGAATCAACTGAACACGCTGAATGTCTACTGAACTGTGAGTATGGTGTTTATGTGGTGTTTTGTGGGGTTTTATGGTGGTTTCACCCTGCATGAAATGGTATGAAACTGCATTTGAATTTGGCGGCCTTGCACACTACTTGAAATGGTATGAAACTGCACTTGAATTTGGTGGCCTTGCACCCTGCTTGAAATGGAATTTTAAGGAATAGCCGTGTTAACTGCCAGCCCACCAGCTGTGAGTGAGCTGCCATCACACCAGGCTTGAGTGACTGAGCTGCCACCCCAAGAATCCATTTGGCCTACAACACCCATACTAGCACTCCAGAAAGCGCTCCCCCCCCACTGGCCACCAATATTGGAATTGGCGGAGAGGTGGAATTGGAGCGTTGGGGGGGAAGTGGAGCGTTGGGGGACCAGCCCTCCCGTGTGAACATGGGACCCAACGGGTCCCACTTAGTCTAGTATATATGTATGTGTATATGTATACGTATACACATATATATATATATACACACATATATATACACATATATATATATGTGTGTGTGTGTGTGTGTATACATGTGTGTGTGTATACGTGTGTATATATGTATATATATATGTGTGTATATATATATATGTGTGTGTGTGTACATATATATGTGTATACATATGTGTGTGTATATATGTATACGTATGCATATATATATATGCATATATATATATATATATATATATATATATATATGTGTGTGTATGTGAATATATATATATAATATATACTGAAGTTGTTTTCTTGTGCATTATGTTTGCAGTGTACTGTTTACATATTGTGTTGTGCTGCTGTGAGTAAGAATGTCATTGTTCTGTCAGGGACACATGACAATAAAACACTCTCGAGTTGATGGAGTTGCCGGCAGATACCCACGGCTGGATTTTATTCCACGTTGTGCGGGTGGAATCACCGCTGCTTCCTCTCGTTGCTTTGCAGGGCCTTACACTGTGAGCTTCTACCACCAAGCCAACTTACACGCTGCCCATGGCGGGGATGTCACACTGCAGTCCTCTGCTGAGCACATGCACTCCATGGAGGGTGAGTTCCCCAGTCTGGGGTCTTCCGGAAACATTACTGGTATTGTTTCGTTTAGAGATACATCACGGAAACAGGCCCTTCGGCCCACCGAGTCCGCGCCGACCAGCGATCCCCCCCACTCTCGCACTATCCTACACTAGGGACATATTTTTACATTTTTACGCCAAGCCAATTAACTGACAAACCTGCATGTCTTTGATGAGTGGGAGGAAACCGAAGTTCTCAGAGAAAACCCACGCAGGTCACAGGGAGAACGTGCAAACTCCGTACAGACAGCACCTGTAGCCAGGATGGGACCCGGGTCTCTGGCGCTGTGAGCGCTGCAAGGCAGCAACTCTACCGCTGCACCACCGTGCATCTGTGTTCGGGTTTAGTGAAGGTCAATCTGACTTGGGATCTTTCCCAGCTTTTCCCGTGGCAATCCGTGAAGTACGATGGACAATGTCCAGCCTTTGTCCTGCCAACGTTGACTTCATGACCTAACTGTAACTTAACCGCCAGAGGGCGGCACGGCGGCGCAGCGGTAGAGTTGCTGCCTCACAGCGCCACAGACCCGGGTTCCATCCTGTCTGCGTGTGCGGAGTTTGCACGTTCTCGCTGTGACCGCGTGGGTTTCCTCCGGGTGCCCCGGTTCATAGGTTATAGGAGCAGTATAAGGCCATTCAGCCCATCAAATCTACTCCGTAATTCAATCACGCCTGATCTATCTTTCCCTCTCAACCCCATTCTCCTGCCTTCTCCCCTGACACCCCTGCCTTTGGGATGTGGTTTCCTCCCACTTCCCAAAGATGTGCGCGTTTATAGGTTAATTGGTCCTCTATAAATTGTCCGCAATGTGTCGGGAAAATGGGATAACATAGAACTAGTGTGAATGGGTGATCGATGGTTGGCGTGGCCTCGATGGGCCGAAGGGCCTGTTTCCATGCTGTACCTCCAAAACTAAACACGTCACGGTCATCTCACACCCCCTCCCCCACTGGTTCCTTGTCCCCAACCTCCACATTGTCTTTGAAAGACATTTGGACACTAATTTATGGATAGGAAAGGCTCAGAGGACTATGGCAAATGGGTCTAGCCCAGTATGCCGACTTGCTATGGTGCGTGGGTTTCCTCCGGGTGCTCCGGTTTCCTCCCACACTCCCAAAGACGTGTGGGTTTGTAGGTTAATTGCCCCTCTGTAAAATGTCCCTAGTGTGAATTCCCACACTGACCTTTCTGTCCGGGGCCTCCTCCACTGTCAGAGTGAAGCCCAGCGCTAATTGGAGGAACAGCACCTCATATTCCGCTTGGGCAGTGGTATGAACATTGACTTCTCTAACTTCAAGTAACCCTTGCACCCCCTCTCTCTCCATCCCCTCCCCCACCCTAGTCGTCCTGCCAGTTCCACTGTTCACATCCATACATCCCTTCATTATCACTGCTTCCACAGCCAACAACGGACCATTGTGGGCTCCACCCTTCCTAGGTCATCGGTGCCGGCTCTGATTTGTCCTGAACCTTTGTTGAGCTGCTCTGACTCTTTCCTTTGCGCCCCAGGTCTGGCGTCCAGATTCTCGACTCCGCGCGGTACCGCGAAGATGAACAAGAAGCGGGCCCTGTCGATCTCACCCCTGTCCGACACCAGCATCGACCTACAGACCATGATCCGTACCTCACCCAGCTCCCTGGTGGCCTTCATCAACAACTCGCACTGCCCCTCCAACACCAGCGGTTCCTACGGACACTTATCCATCACGGGCATCAGGTGAGGAGGGCGCCCTTTCAAACGGTCAGGGGTTACGGGGAGAAGGCAGGAGAATGGGCCTGAGAGGGAGAGAGATAGATCAGCCACGATTGAATGGGTTTGGACACCACGAGGCAGGAAACATGTTCCTGATGTTGGGGGAGTCCAGAACCAGGGGCCACACACACACACAGTTTAAGAATAAGGGGTCAGCCATTTAGAACGGAGACGAGGAAACACTTTTTCTCACAGAGAGTGGTGAGTCTGTGGAATTCTCTGCCTCAGAGGGCGGTGGAGGCCGGTTCTCTGGATACTTTCAAGAGAGAGCTAGATAGGGGTCTTAAAGATAGCGGAGTCAGGGGATATGGGGAAAAGGCAGGAACGGGGTACTGATTGGGGATGATCAGCCATGATCACATTGAATGGCGGTGCTGGCTCGAAGGGCCGAAAGGCCTCCACTCCTGCACCTATTGTCTATTGAATGGCAGAGTAGACCGAAAGGCCTCCTTCTGCTCCTATGACTTATGACCTTATAAACATCAACTTACAGCTACCCAACACATGGGGAAACGGATAGGACACTTTCACCAACAATACTTTTACATATTATATATAATATTGGGCGTCACGGTGGCGCAGCGGTAGAACTGCTGCCTCACAGCGCCAGAGACCGGGTTCGATCCTGACTATGGGTGCTGTCTGTATGGAGTTTGCACGTTCTCCCCGTGACCTGCGTGGGTTTTCTCCGGGTGCTCCGGTTTCCTCCCAAAAACGTGCAGTTTTGTAGATGAATTGGCTCATACCATTACCTTTTTGTGTGTTAGTTTAGTAATTCTCAGTGGCAATATCTAACCTGCTGTAGAAACAAGAAACTGCAGATGTTGGTTTACAAAAAAATAGGCACAGAGTGCTGGAGTAACTCAGCTCAGGCAGCATCTGTGGAGAACAGGCAGCCTCTCAGTGGGTCAGGACATGTGAACATGGATAGGTGACGTTTCACAGAGTGCTGGAGTAACTCAGTGGGTCAGGCAGCATCTGTGGAGAAACATGGATAGGTGAGCGTTTCACAGAGTGCTCAGGGGTCAGCAGCTGTGGAGAACATGGATAGGTGACGTTTCACAGAGTGCTGGAGTAACTCAGCGGGTCAGGCAGCATCTGTGGAGAACATCACGTTTCACAGAGTGGAGTAACTCAGCGGGTCAGGCAGCATCTGTGGAGAACATGGATAGGTGACGTTTCACAGAGTGCTGGAGTAACTCAGCGGGTCAGGCAGCATCTGTGGAGAACATGGATAGGTGACGTTTCGAGTCAAGACCCTTCTTCAGACTGAGAGTCAGGGGAGAGGGAAACGAGAGATATAGACAGTGATGTAGAGAGATATAGAACAATTGAATGAAAGATACGCCAAAAAGTCACGATGTTGTAACCTGCGTGATTTATGATTACAGCTCAGCGTGTGGATTTCCCCATTCTCCAGCGGCTCCCTCCAAGCACCAGCAGTTCCTCATTCAGCCCAAAGGGATGTCCGCCACGTTTGGCAACACGCAGCCTCTGACCCACCCCTCTCTGCCGTGTGGCCCCCGGCACCACCAGCCCTCCGTGGCATCACTCCTGCCGCTCTCACAGCCAGGCCGCATGCAGAAGCCCTTCCAGGTATCCGGGAGGGTCGGCTCAGTCGCGCCAGCAGTGAACACACCACCAGGGGGCGTGCATGGGATGGCGGGGCGAATAGAATGGGATTGGTGTCAATGGACAGCACGGACTCAGCGGGCTGAAGGGCCTGTTTCCATGCTTGACTCCATATTCATCCTGTTTCTGCGCTCAAGGTTTCTACAACTCTATAAAAGGTTTAGAGGGATACAAGTCAAATGCAGGTAACTGGGACGACTAGCTTAACTAGCATGAAGAGAGACACAAAATGCTGGGGTAACTCAGCGGGTCAGGCAGCATCTCTGGAGAGAAGCAATGGGTGACGTTTAGGGTCGAGACCCTTCTTCAGACTGAGAGTCTGGGGAGAGGGAGTTTAGAGATATGGAAGGGCAAGGTGTGAAAATGACAGATCAAAGCGGATGTTGCTTACAAGGGAATGTAGACTGGTTCATTGTTGGCTGAGGGGAAGGTGACAACGAGGCGTACAAACAGTAAAATTAATCAGGAGGACAGTGAAACTAGTACGAAGACTACGGTGGGGGAGGGGATGGAGAGGGAGGAAAAGCAAGGGTTACTTGACGTTAGAGAAGTCAATGTTCGTACCGCTGGGGTGTAAGCTGCCCGAGGGGAATATGAGGTGCTGTTCCTCCAATTTGCACTGGGCCTCACCCTGACAGTGGAGGAGGCCCAGGACAGAAAGGTCAGTGTGGGAATGGGAGGGGGAGTTAAAGTGTTTAGCAGTTGGGCCAAAGGGCCTGTTTCTATGATGTAGGTCTCTACGATTTTATAAAAGGTGTCAAAGGTCTTTTATTGTCACATGTACCAATTAAGGTACAGTGATATGCAAATTACCATGCAGACATATGAAAAAAAACAGCAACAAGACACACAACTACATAAAAGTTAACATAAACATCCACCACAGCGGATTCCCCACATTCCTCACTGTGATGGAAGGCAATAAAGTCTAATCTTCTTCCCTCATTTTTCTCCCGCGGTCTGGGCAGTCGAACCTTCCGTCGGGGCGGTCGAAACTCACGCGTCGGGGCGCTTGAAACTCCTGCGTCGGGGCACTCGAAACTCCTGCGTCGGGGCACTCGAAACTCCTGCGTCGGGGCACTCGAAACTCCTGCGTCGGGGCACTCGAAACTCCTGCGTCGGGGCACTCGAAACTCCTGCGTCGGGGCACTCGAAACTCCAGCTTTGGGGCGGTCGAATGTTTAGATGGATATGGGGGCAAATGGGATTACTATCTTAGGTAGACATCTTGGTTAGCATGGAGGAGTTGGGCCGAAGGGCCTGCTTCTGTGCTCTATGACTCTCCAACTCCATGTTATTGTGGCGGCTTCACGCCGTGACGTGACAAGCACTTGCTGTAGCTCTGTTCAAACCTTGCATTTCAACCCTCTGACAGATGAAAGCGGAGTCGTTGCTCAGCTGTACATTGGATCTGCTCAATGGGAAATGCTTGGAGGAGAGGTCTGAGGAAGATGTCTCCAGCCCGGCCTCTACAGGCACACAGGTACAACCCTTCCCTCCAGCCCTCTCCACGAAGGACGTCCGCATGCAATACTTCATCCAAGGGGACAGACTATGTATCAATGAGTGGCTTTGAGTATAAAACCAGTGTAGTTTATTGTTACGTGTACCGAGGTACAGTGAAAAGCTTTTTCCACGTGCTAACCAGTCAGCGGAAAGACAACACACGATTACAATCGATCCATTTAGTGTATAGCTACGTGATAAAGGGAATAACGTTTAGTGCAAGGTAAAGCCAGCAAAGTCCGATCAAGGATAGTCCGAGGGTCACCAATGAGGTAGATAGTAGTTCAGCACTGCTCTCTGGTTGTGGTAGGATGGTTCAGTTGCCTGATAACAGCCGGGATGAAACTGTCTCTGAATCTGGAGGTGTATGTGCGTTCGTTTTCACACTTCTGTACCTCTTGCCCGATGGGAGAGGGGAGAAGAGGGAGTGACAGGGGTGAGACTGGTCCTTGATGATGCTGCTGGCCTTGCCGAGGCAGCGTGAGGTGTAGATGGAGGCGATGGAAAGGAGGGAGGTTGGTTTGTGTGTGATGGTCTTGCCTGCGTCCACAATTCGCTGTGATTTTTTTAACGGTCCCGGATGGAGCTGTTCCCACATCGAGCTGTGATGCTTCCTGATAAAATACTTTCTGTGGTGTATCTGTAGAAGAATCTGTAAAAGTTAGGGAAGTCATTTTGCAGCTGAGTAAACCTTTGCTTCGGACATCCTGACCTCGGGTGCTGTCTGTACGGAGTTTGCACGTTCTCCCCGTGACCTGCGTGGGTTTTCTCCGGGTGCCCTGGTTTCCTCCCACACTCCAGCACATCAGCACCACCCTACACACAATAGGAACAATTGGCATTTCCACCAAGCCAGTTAACCTACAAACATAGAAATTAGGTGCAGGAGTAGGCCATTCGGCCCTTCGAGCCTGCACCGCCATTCAATATGATCATGGCTGATCATCCAACTCAGTATCCCGTACCTGCCTTCTCTCCATACCCGCTGATCCCCTTAGCCACAAGGGCCACATCTAACTCCCTGTACGTCTTTGCAGTGTGGGAGGAAACCGAAGATCTCAGAGATAACTCACGGGGAGAACGTGCAAACTCCGTACAGACAGCGCCAGTGGTCGGGATGGAAGCCGGTGTCTCTGGCGGCGTGAGGCGGCAACTCTACCGCTGCGCCACCGTGCTGGCCCGCGTTCCTGTGTGATACTCTGATTCATTGCAGGACCACCTGCTGGGAATGATGGACGGAAGGGGAGATGGAGATAAGGAGGATGGTAAACAGGAGACGGAGAGCATCTACGAGACCAACTGCCACTGGGAGGGATGCAGTAAAGAGTTCGATACTCAGGACCAGCTTGTGCACGTGAGTAGCCATTAGCCTTTGTGACAAGCCAGACTGCGGCAAACTTCAAATCATCTCTTTTGGACTTCCGTGTGTGGGAAGGAACTGCAGATGTTGGTTTACACCAAAGATAGACACTAAGTGCCGGAGTAACTCAGCGGGTCAGGCAGCATCTCTGGAGAGAAGGAATGGGTGACGTTTCGGGTCTCAGAGGGCGGTGGAGGCCGGTTCTCTGGATACTTTCAAGAGAGAGCTAGATAGGGGTCTTGAAGATAGCGGAGTCAAGGGATATGGGGAGAAGGCAGGAACAGGGTACTGATTGGGGATGATCAGCCATGATCACATTGAATGGCAGTGCTGGCTCGAAGGGCCGAATGGCCTACTCCTGCACCTATTGTCTATTGGGTCGAGACCCTTCTTCAGACTCCTTCAGTCACCATCACCAGAGGTAGTGCAGTGGTTCAAGATGGCGTCCCGACCCCCCGACCACCAGAACCACCTTCTCAGGAGGCCATTAGGGGTGGGCAATAAATGCTGGTCTCACCTGTGAAATTTAAAAAAAAATAATGAGTCAGCTCTTTGAAGCAGAAGTGGCTTTAACTCGGTGACCAAGCGTGTGTGACCTCTGATTAAGGACATAGAGGGAGTACAGAGAAGGTTCACCAGACTGATTCCTGGGATGTCAGGACTTTCATATGAAGAAAGACTGGATAGACTCGGCTTGTACTCGCTAGAATTTAGGAGATTGAGGGGGGAATCTTATAGAAACGTACAAAATTCTTAAGGGGTTGGACAGGCTAGATGCAGGAAGATTGTTCCCGATGTTGGGGAAGTCCAGGACAAGGGGTCACACAGTTTAAGGATAAGGGGGAAATCTTTTAGGACCGAGATGAGGAAAACATTTTTTTTCACACAGAGAGTGGTGAATCTGTGGAATTCTCTGCCACAGATGGTAGTTGAGGCCACAGTTCATTGGCTATATTTAAGAGGGAGTTAGATGTGGCCCTTGTGGCTAAGGGGATCAGGGGGTATGGAGAGAAGGCAGGTACAGGATACTGAGTTGGATGATCAGCCATGATCATATTAAATGGCGGTGCAGGCTCGAAGGGCCGAATGGCCTCTACTCCTGCACCTATTGTCTATGTTTCTAAGACCTCCTCTCCGTACCTTGCAGCACATTAATAACGAGCACATTCACGGCGAGAAGAAGGAGTTTGTCTGCCACTGGCAGGAGTGTTCGAGAGAGCAGAGACCGTTCAAGGCCCAGTACATGTTGGTGGTCCACATGAGGCGACACACAGGCGAGAAGCCACATAAATGTACAGTGAGTGCCTGCTGATAATTCATCCCAATGTTTGATTACAAGCTGACATGTATATTGTTGACCTGTACACTAATACGTGTGTGTGTGTGTGTATGTGTGTGTGTGTATGTTTGTGTGTGTGTATGTGCTTGTGTGTGTGTGTGTGCTTGTGTGTGTATGTGTATGTATGTTTGTGTGTGTGTATGTGCTTGTGTGTGTGTGTATGTATGTTTGTGTGTGTATGTGCTTGTGTGTGTGTGTGCTTGTGTGTGTATGTGCTTGTGTGTGTATGTGCTTTGTGTGTGTTTGTGTGTGTTTGTGTGTGTATGTGCTTGTGTGTGTGTATGTGCTTGTGTGTATGTGCTTGTGTGTGTGTGTATGTTTGTGTGTGTGTGTGTGTGTGCTTGTGTGTGTGTTTGTGTATGTGCTTGTGTGTGTGTACATGTGCCTGTGTGTACGTGCGTGTGTTCATGTGTATGTACGTGTCTTTGCATGTGTACATGTGTGCGTATGTGTGTGCATTTGTGTGTCTGTGCCCTATTATGTGCGTACATGCGTGTGCATGTCTGCGTGTCTGCACGTGTGTGTGTGTGTGTGTGTGTGCGCGTGTGTTTCCAGTTTGAAGGTTGCAACAAGGCCTACTCCCGGCTGGAGAACCTGAAGACCCACCTGCGCTCCCACACTGGGGAGAAACCCTACATGTGTGAGCACGAGGGCTGCAACAAAGCTTTCTCCAACGCCTCCGATCGAGCCAAGCACCAGAACAGGACTCATTCCAACGAGGTAAGCAATCGCACTCCGCTAACGCCCGCAGCCCTGTGAATGCCGTCATGTACTTCACTCAGGCTGTACGTGAGTGGCAAAGGTAGGTTTATTGTCACGTGTACCGAGGTACAGTGAAAAGCTTCTGTTGCGTGCTAACCAGTCAGCGGAAAGACAATACACGATTACAATCGAGCCGTCCACGGTGTACAGATACATGATAAGGGAATAACGTTTAGTGCAAGGTAAAGCCAGCAGAGTCCGATCAAAGATAGTCCGAGGGTCTCCAATGAGGTAGATAGTAGTTCAGCACTGCTCTCTGGTTGTGGTAGGATGGTTCAGTTGCCTGATAACAGCTGGGAAGAAACTGTCCCTGAATCTGGAGGTGTGTGTGTGTGCGTTCGTTTTCACACTTCTGTACCTCTTGCCCGATGGGAGAGGGGAGAAGAGGGAGTGACCGGGGTGAGACTGGTCCTTGATGATGCTGCTGGCCTTGCCGAGGCAGCGTGAGGTGTAGATGGTACAAGTGCATTCTGACACAGATAGTGGAAGGGACTAATGCATGTCAGCCCTGCTCTCCTGATCTTTGGTTACCCGGTATGGAGGGGGGGGGGGGGGGGGATGGTTGTTCGGTGGGGAGGGGTCTCCTGGGCCTAGCCAAGAAGGCCATCCGCGGGTCCAGGCAGCGGGCAGTCGAGGTGGTCTGATGGTCAGAGTTTGTAAACTGCATAGACAGCAGTTTTGATTAACGCTGTACTTTGTAACGGCGATATACAGATTGTTCAGCATAAAGAAGTGAATGAGAAGTCATGGCCTGTAAGAGGGTGGGGACAGAGTCAATTCCCTTCAGAAGCAGAAGGTAGACACACAATGCTGGAGTAACTCAGCAGGTCAGGCAGCATCTCTGGAGAGAAGGAATGGGTGACGTTTCGGGTCGAATGGCCTGTTTCCGCGCTGTATCTCTAAACTAAACTGAACTAATCTGTCCCCCCCACTCTCACCTTTCTCCGTCGATCTGGTTGTAACCACATTGTCCGTGCGTTCGACAGAAGCCATACGTGTGCAAGATCCCGTGTTGCACCAAGCGCTACACGGACCCCAGCTCGCTGAGGAAGCACGTGAAGACCGTGCACGGTCCAGAGGCTCACGTGACCAAGAAGCAGCGCGGAGACGTTGGCATCAGGCCGCTGGCGGCACAGGACGGAGAGACCCCGTACGACGAAGCTCACGGTATTGGCGCCGGGAAGATGGAGGACTTCCTGCAGGGGCGCCTAATGGTGGCCGACACGATCATGGCAAGCATACGCTCCACACACGCCAGACCCTACACCTCCCTACGCCTCCTGGTCACCTCTTCATCACACTACACTAGCACAGGTTCAGTTTAGTTTAGAGATACAGCGCGGAAACAGGCCCTTCGGCCCACCGGATCCGCGCCGACCATCGATCCCCGCACACCAATACTATCCCACACACATACTAGGGACAATTTAGTTTCACCAAGCCCCGTACATTCTGGTAAACTTCCTCTGCCCCCTCTCCAAAGCCTCCACATCCTTCCTGTAATGGGGAGACCAGAATTGCACGCAACACTCCAAATATCCTTATATATGTCCTCTTCACCCATCGGGTGGCGCAGCGGTAGAGCGCCAGAGACCCGGGTTCCATCCTGACTACGGGTGATGTCTGTACGGAGTTTGCACGTTCTTCCCGTGATCTGCGTGGGTTTTCTCCGGGTGCTCCGGTTTCCTCCCACACTCCAAAGACGTACAGGTTTGTCGTTTAATTGGCTTCGGTAAAATTGTAAATTGTCCCTAATGTTTGTAGGATAGTGTTAGTGTGCGGGGATCGCTGGTCGGGCCGAAGGGCCTGTTTCCACGGTGTATCTCTAAACTAAACTGAACTAAATAAGATCACCCCTCATCCTCCTGCGCTGTGAATACCGTCCTATCCTGCTCCACCGCTCCCTATAGGGATGGCAACATCCTTGTAAATCCTCTCTGCTCCCTTTAGCTCAGTCCCTCAGGTCCTGGCAACATCCTCGTACATTATCTCGGTCCCTATGGCTGGGGCCCTCGGGTCGGGGTAACGGTGTGATCTTTCTATTGCAGAAGCCCCAGGCCAGCCCTGGCGATCGCTCATCGAGCAGCAGCGAGAGGTCGTTTCAGGGCAGCGCCAACAACAACGACAGCGGAGTGGAGATGAACGCCAACGGCGGGGGCAGCTTCGAAGACCTGACCAGCATCGAAGACGCGCCGTGCGCCGATTCCACGGTGGCCCCCTCGGCAGAGGCCAGGCTGCGGCGCAATGCCACGGCGCTGCAGCGGCTGGCCGAGCTGAAGATCGGGAGGCTCAAGCAGATGCGCAAGCCCACGCCGCCATTGCGGGGAGCGAACATACAGGGCAGCGGTGAGCAGTCCTACCCTGGGCGGGCGGGCGGGAGGGCCGCGGAAACCTTGGAGATCTTCCCCGATCCCCGCGGAGGGGGATCAGGACCGCCTTTCATCCCTCCGTCGCCCGGCTTTGCACAAATGGTCACGTCACCAGAGATAGCAGCGGCCAAACTAACTCAAACATCAACTTGTTTTTACCCCAAGTCTTTATTCACCTCCAACAACTAACAAGTTCACACCTTGCCCTTCCTTATCTCTAGCTTCCCTCACCCCTGACTCTCAATCTGAAGAAAGGTCTCGACCCAAAATTCCGTCACCCATTCCCTTCTCTCCAGAGATGCTGCCTGTCCCGCTGAGTTACTCCAGCACTTTGTGTCTATCTTTGGTGTAAACCAGCATCTGCAGTTCCTTCCTCCACAACCACAAGAGCAAGGAGCAGAGGTATCTAAATCTCCAGGGAACAGCTTTTCGGGTACAGCAGGAATTTGGAGAAGGTTTGTTTAGTTTAGTTTAGAGACCCAGCGTGGAGACAGGCCATTCAGCCCATCGAGTTCTTGCTGACCACTGATCACCTCTTCTAATCTACGCACACTAGGAACAATTTACAGAAGCCAATTATAACCTAAAAACCCAAGGTCTTTGGAGTGTGGGAGGAAACCAGAGCTCCCAGAGAAAACCCACAAGGTCACGGGGAGAACGTGCAAACTCCGCACAGACAGCACCCGTAGTCAGGGTCGAACTCGGGTCTCTGGCGCTGTGAGGCAGCAACTCTACCCGCTGCACCACCGTGCCATCAAGATCTGAAGATGTTTCTTCCCCACCCCAAACCTCAACTGAAATCTGGAAAGCACTAAGACATTCACAAAGTACCCAGATGAGTACTAAAGCAGGGAAGACGAGGGACCTTGCTGGTAAATGGGATTAATTTAGATGGATATTTGTGGGTCAACAAGGGTATGGTGGGTCGAAGGGCCTCTTTATGAGGTCCAATTCCCTTCAGCCATGTAGAACACAGAGCAGTAGAGCACAGGAACAGGCCATTCAGCCCGCAATGTGCTGTTAAACCAATCTCCTCTTATGGATCCTACATGATCCATATCCATGTGTCGATCAAAAAGCCTCTTAACCCTCACTATTGTAGCTGCCTCCTCCACCACTGCTGGCAGCATGTTTTAGGCACCTCTGTTAGAAACATAGAAACATAGACAATAGGTGCAGGAGTAGAGGCCATTCGGCCCTTCGAACCTGCACTGCCATTCAATATGATCATGGCTGATCATCCAACTCAGTATCCCATCCCTGCCTTCTCTCCATACCCCCTGATCTCTTTGGCCACAAGGGCCACATCTAACTCCCTCTTAAATATAGCCAATGAACTGTGTGGCCTCAGCTACCTTCTGTGGCAGAGAATTCCACAGATTCACCACTCTCTGTGTGTGAAAAATGTTTTCCTCATCTCGGTCCTAAAAGATTTCCCCCTTATCCTTAAACTGTGACCTCTTGTTCTGGACTTCGCCAACATCGGGAACAATCTTCCTGCATCTAGCCTGTCCAACCCCTTAAGAATTTTGTACGTTTCTATAAGATCACCCCTCAATCTTCTAAATTCTAGCGAGTACAAGCCGAGTCTATCCAGTCTTTCTTCATATGAAAGTCCTGTCATCCCAGGAATCAGTCTGGTGAACCTTCTCTGTACTCCCTCTATGGCAAGAATGTCTTTCCTCAAATTTGGAAACCAAAACTGTACACAATACTCCAGGTGTGGTCTCACCAAGACCCTGTACAACTGCAGTAGAACCTCCCTGCTCCTATACTCAAATCCTCTATGGCAATAATGTCCTTCCTCAGATTAGGAGACCAAAACTGTACGCAATACTCCAGGTGTGGTCTCACCAAGACCCTGTACAACTGCAGTAGAACCTCCCTGCTCCTATACTCAAATCTGTGTAGAAAAAAACTTGCCCCGTCCATCTCCTTTGCCCCTCTCACCTCATAGCTGTGCCCTCTGGTATTTCCGTCCTGGGGGCAATAAAAATAGGAGTAGAATTAGGCTATTCGGCCCATCAAGTGACAGTCGATTATGGCTGATGTAAAGGTTCTGACTGTCTACCCTGTCTCTGCCAGAAGATCTGATGCTGGAACTGTTCTTCCTCCACAGCTCTGCCCGGCGAGGTGCCCATGTGCGGATCAGCGGCTCCACCGTGCCACCGACTGGCGGAAGCGGCGGGCAAGGATCGCGGGGCGAGGGTGCCGCTGCCGGAGCGGCGGGACAGCGGCGCCAGCACGGTCAGCTCGGCCTACACCGTCAGCCGCCGCTCGTCGGCCATTTCCCCGTACCTGTCCAGCCGCCGCTCCAGTGAGGTGTCCCTGGCGGGCGGCCTCGGCAACTGCAGCGGCGAACGGCCGCACGACCCCGGCTCTCCGGACGCCGCGCCGCCGGGGCTGCCGTTCCTCTCTCCCGCCCAGCAGTACCGCCTGAGGGCCAAGTACGCCGCCGCCACCGGCGGGCCGCCGCCCACCCCCTTGCCCGCGGGGGGCGCCCTCTCCCCCTTCCACGGCGGAGTCTACCGCCCCGGCGGGCACGGCTTCCCGCAGTGCCGAGGCGGCGAGAGCGGCTACGAGCCCAGGCCGCACTACGGGCCGGGGTTGAGCGTGAGGCGGGCGAGTGAGCCGGTGCGGCCGGCCGCCGATTCGCAGTCGATGCCCAAGGTGCAGCGCTTCAACAGCCTCAGTAACGTGGGCCCCACCGCCATCGCCATCGCCACCGCCTCAGCACCGGGCAGCTGCCGCCTGGCGCACCCTGCCGCCTCCGACACCAACTCCCACCCCCACCTCTACTCCCCACGGCCGCCCAGCATCACTGAGAACACCATGATGGAGGTGGGACACATGGCGCACTACCAACACTGCCAAGGCCCCATTATGCCTCCCTTAAACGACCAGCTCTGCAGCACACAGTCGGCACAGCTCCACAGCCCAGGGCGATTGCACCATCCGAGTCTCTATGCCAACACGGGGAACAGGCAGGTTGGCATTGCCCATCAGGCCATGGCAGACGGCAGCGTCTCTCAGCAGCACTACATTGTGGACCAGACTCAGATGAGAGAGTGCAATGCACAGTTCCAGACCCAGCGACAGGGCTGTCCTCATGAGAACCACATGCCCGTCCAGTGGAGTGAAGTCAGTCCGGGCAGCATGGATATCGCTGCCATTCAGATGCCCGCCCAGCGTGGCATTGAGCCAAGCCCAGCCCATCCCAGCCAGTGCCTTAAGCAGGTCAACCACAGGTCACCTTCGTCCCCGCACTCCATGCCCTACATCCAACACAACATGAACGTGACCCCCAGCCCCCTGTGCCAGCAGAGCACGTTCGGTACCGGGCAGCGGGCACAGCCTGGGCACCAGCAGCAGGTGAAGCCCGAGCACCAGTTCCACCAGCCTGTGCCAATGCTAAACCCCTGCCAAAACACCAAGCAGCAGGCAATGGGAAGCGGGCAAGACTTCATCCTGCCCAAGGCCGCGATGCCCGCTGCGGCAGAGTGCGTGAGGCGCGACTGCTGCCAGCCAGCGGGCACGCTGTGCTCGCCGCTGCGGGAGGGCAGGTGGGGCGGCGGTGCCCGCACGCCCATGATGCAGGTGAAGGAGATGATGGTGCGGAACTACGTGCAGTCGCAGCAGGCCCTCATGTGGGGCGAGGCCCCGCGCAGCCCCCCTCCGCACAGCCCGCGGGCACAGTGCCAGCCCTACGCGGGCTACGCCGACTGCCAGGGTCACGGGATGGCGCCGCACCCTCCCCCGGCCCAAAAGCTGCCACGGAGGCAAACAGCCGAGAGGGAATTCCTGCCGCACGTCAGCCCCGTCCACAAGCCGGCAGCGCCCATCGATCTCCCCCCCATACACTGCCCGCTGGAGGCACCGCAAGATGCTTCGCTGCTTTACTCCAGCCCCATGCAGATCCAGCAGGCAAGGCCGCACTTAAGGAAGATGGCGGCCAACTCGATGCATCTGCATTCATCGCAAGGCAGCTGCGCTCTCCAGCAGCAGCAGGAGCAGCAGGAGATGATGCTGGACTTGGACCCCATGAAGCTCGCCTCGCCCCTCTACATGGAGTCACTGGGCCTCGAGCATTCGATCGACTTTGCGGCGATCGTGAACGAGCCGTGCGACGGGCCCCTCAGTCCCGGCACCGTCCCAGCGTCCCCGTGCCTGGCCACCCCCTGCAGGGCGAGCGGGCTGCAGGCGGGGATGTCCAACATGGCCATCAGCGACATGAGCTCAGTGCTCACCACCCTGGCAGGGCAGAGCAGGTTTGCCAATGCCATGCCGTGACGGCATGGCATTGGCAAACCTGCTCTGCCCTGATGGTGCCGCGGCCTGGCGCGATGATGGGCATCGCAGCATTGGTGCCGACAGATCAACCTCGCCCCGACTTGGCACGAAGCCGTTGAAAGTGGGGCTGGCGTCTGCAACTGGTGAGGTTGGACCTGCTGAAACGCACACATCATTTTGAGCGGATGCCAGTTTGCCCCACCTGAACCTGGTCCAAAGTAGCTGGATCCCGAGCACACCACGGACACACCGAGTCAGGCAACGCACAAGTCGATTGTCACGTGTACCGAGGTACAGCGAAAAGCTTTTGTGGCGTGCTAACCAGTCAGCAGAAAGACAATACACGATTACAATCGGGCCGTTTACAGTGTACAGATACATGATAAGGGAATAACGTTTAGTGCAAGGTAAAGCCAGCAAAGTCCGATCAAGGATAGTCCGGAGGCTTGGACAAAGTTCCTTTTCATCTGTTTAGGAAGGAACTGCAGATGCCAGTTTAGACAATAGACAATAGGTGCAGGAGTAGGCCATTCGGCCCTTCGAACCAGCACCGCCATTCAATGTGATCATGGCTGATCATCCCCGATCATTAGCATCTCTGGAGAGAAGGAATGGATGACGTTTCAGGTCGAGAAGACGGGTCCCAACTCGAAACGTCACCCATTCCTTCTCTCCAGAGATGCTGCCGGTCCCGCTGAGATACTCCAGCTTTTTGTGTCTCTTATCGTTTTTTATTTTGTGTTCTTTTAAAAACATTTTTCACTGCCGTGATGAGATTCGCCAGGAGGAATTCAAAGGGATGGTGAGAGTACGGCATTAGCCACGCTGATGGCCATGTTGGACATTCCTGCTATCATTCCCCGAGACCCAACAAGAGTCCAGTGTATTTTATTGCCATATGTCCCAGATAGAACAATGAAATTCCTACAACGAGTGGAAGTCCGCAACCATGTGTTCAGGAGTTACCAACGCTCCTCCAACTATGTACAAAGGTTCAGTTCAGTCCTCACCAGTTCTGAACCCCAGTAGTTTCATAGAGTGATACAGTGTGGAAACAGGCCCTTCGGCCCAACTTGCCCAACATGTCCCATCTACACTAGTCCCACCTGACCATGTTTGGTCCATATCCCTCCAAACCCATCCTATCCATGTACCGATCTGTTTCTTAAACGTTGGGATAGTCCCTGCCTCAACTACCTCCTCTGGCAGCTCGTTCCATACACCTACCACCCTCTGTGGGGAAGATGTTACCCCTCAGGTTCCTATTAAATCTTTTTAACTTCACATTAAACCTGGTCCTCGATTCCCCTACTCTGGGCAGGAGACTCTGTGCGTCTACCCGATCTATTCCTCTCATGATTTTATACACCTCTATAAGATCACCCCTCATCCTCCTGCACTCAGTTGTACTGCACTGGACCTGCCACACCAGTGCTTCACCTCAGTACCATGACAAGTATCTCCTGCCGCTGTAGTGTCGAGTGTGCTGAACAGTTGGGTCTCACTGATATCTCACCAGTACAGAGCTCGGCGTTGCTGAAATTGTTCTGACATCTCCCAAACATGATCTGCGTTTGAGAATGAGATGAAGTCTGGCCGTTGCCAGAACCACGTGAGGTGCCCACATCTCTGGAGGCCGTTTCCACTTTTGGAAAAATGACAAACACCTGTGGGAAGGAGACCTTCCCTCCTTTAGGTGCAGCCATATTTGCAACCTGCTTTTTAATAACAAGATTTAATAACCAACAGTAGGTTTAAGCGGGAGTGTTGACTCTTCTTACACTTAGAGGGCAAATTGCCTGATTGGTCTTGGCAGAGAGCAGGAAAGTGGAAGTTGCAACAGAGTTAAGAGACAGCGACAAATAATATTTTGTACGTCAAAGGAAAATTCTCGGTGCAGAATTCGCCGCGATATGTCATAGAAAAATTACTTTTTTACAGTATTTTTGAGTCTAAAGCAAATGCTTAATCCCCATTACATCTTGAGTTCCCTCCAATTCATCCTGTAAATAATGAAACAGAAAGGACCGCTTTGTACATGGTCAGTTCATTATTTTGGTTCTTATCAACTTGATAGTTCATTGACAATGATACCGGATATTTTTGTACATTTTCAAATAAACCTGTTCAACAACTTGTGGCATGTGTGTTGCCCTCTGTCCTCGACGACCATTGTGAAACGTGAAACAACATCGATAACACAGCCAGTGGCTAGCCCTCCTTGCTGGTGGTCTAACACAGCCTATCACGGGGAACTGCACTGTCAATACTTCCTCTGCTTTTGACATTACTGTTCTTATCTGCAAGTGGAATTGGTATTAAGGAAGGTGAATACCAATTATTTCGATTGGGCAAGAATACAAAACCAGGGATGTAATGCTGAGGCTCTATAAGGCGCTGGTCAGGCCGTGTTTGGAGTCTTGTGCCCAGTTTTGGGCCCCATGAGGAAGGATGTGCCGACTCTGGAGAGGGTCTAGGGGAGGTTTACGAGAATGATCCCAGCAATGAGTGGGTTAACATATGATGAGCGTTTGACGGCACTGGGCCTGTACTCGCTGGAGTTTAGAAGAATGAGGTGAGGGGGACCTCATTGAAACATACCGAAAGGCCCGATAGAGTGAATGTGGAGAGGATGTTTCCACTAGTGGGAGAGTCTCGGACCAGAGGCCACAGCCTCAGAATTAAAGGATGTGCTTTTAGAGAGGAGATGAGGAGGAATCTTCCTCATCTCCCAGTTGTACAGGGTCTTGGTGAGACCACACCTGGAGTATTGCGTACAGTTTTGGTCTCCAAATCTGAGGAAGGACATTATTGCCATAGAGGGAGTGCAGAGACGGTTCACCAGACTGATTCCTGGGATGTCAGGACTGTCTTATGAAGAAAGACTGGATAGACTTGGTTTATACTCTGTAGAATTTAGGAGATTGAGAGGGGATCTTATAGAAACTTACAAAATTCTTAAGGGGTTGGACAGGCTAGATGCAGGAAGATTGTTCCCGATGTTAGGGAAGTCCGGGACAAGGGGTCACAGCTTAAGGATAAGGGGGAAATCCTTTAAAACCGAGATGAGAAGAACTTTTTTCACACAGAGTGGTGAAGCTCTGGAACTCTCTGCCACAGAGGGTAGTTGAGGCCAGTTCATTGGCTATATTTAAGAGGGAGTTAGATGTGGCCCTTGTGGCTAAGGGGATTAGGGGGTATGGAGAGAAGGCAGGTACGGGATACTGAGTTGGATGATCAGCCATGATCATATTGAATGGCGGTGCAGGCTCGAAGGGCCGAATGGCCTAATCCTGCACCTAATTTCTATGTTTCTATGAATTTCTTTAGCCAGAGGGTGGTGAATCTGTGGAATTGATTGCCACAGAAGGCCATGGAGGCCAAGTCAATTAAAGTGGAGATTGATAGGTTCCTGATTAGTACGGGTGAAAAAGGTTTATGGGGAGAAGGCGGGAGAATGGTCTTGAGAGGGAAAGATAGATCAGCCACGATTGAGTGGCGGAGTAGACTCAATGGGCCGAATGGCCTAAACCTGCTCCAACAACTTATGAACATAAACCTGCTCCAACAACCCTACACATTCTCCATAAGTCTTTGATGTGTCCAACCCAAGCATTCAATACACCATTTTCCATTTCAACTTCTCCGATCTGAACAATGCAGAACGATGGAGCACCCTATTGCATATGTGCAAATAAAGAACTGCAGATGCTGGTTTACACCAAAGGTAGACACAAAATGCTGGGCTACCTCAGCGGGCCAGGCAACATCTCTGGGGAAAATGGATAGGTGACGACTGACTCAGGGTGGGACCCTTTTTCAGACTGTCAAGAGTGCAAAGAAGATTTACGATGATGTTGCCGTGACCTGAGGGCCTGAGCTGTAGGGAGAGGTTGAGCAGGCTGGGACTTACAGTGGTGTACAAAATGATGAGAGGAATAGATCGGGTAGACACAGCTGGGAAGACACTGACCCTGAATCTGGTCCTGTGCGTTCATAACACTTCTGTATCTCTTACCTGATGGGAGAAGGGAGAAGAGGGAGTGATCAGGGAGAAACTTGAAGGGAGAGATTTTTGACTTTTGCCCAGAGTCAGGAACCAGAGGACATAGGTTTAAGGTGAAGGCTGATTGAATAGGAACCTGAGGGGTGACTTCTTCACACAAAGGGTGGTGCGAGTATGGAGATAGTTGAGGCAGGGACCCGAGCAATACTTGAGAAACAGTTAGTCAGGTACATGGACAGGGCAGGTTTAGAGGGATATGGAACCAACGCGGGCATGTGGTGCTGGTGCAGATGGGACATGTTGGTTGATGTGGGCAAGTTGGGCCAAAGGGCCTGTATCCACGCTGTATCACTCTATGACTCCAGAGATGCTGCCTGGGCCATTTGGTCATCCCAGCAGTTTGTGTCTATCTTAGTGGAAGAAAGAGTAATGGTCTAAGGAGGAACTGCAGATGCTGGAAAATCAAAGGTACACAAAAATGCTGGAGAAACTCAGCGGGTGCAGCAGCATCTATGGAGCGAAGGAAATAGGCAACGTTTCGGGCCAAAATGCCCGAAATGCCAAAATTCGGGTCTTATAGAAACTTACAAAATTCTTAAGGGGTTGGACAGGCTAGATGCAGGAAGATTGTTCCCGATGTTGGGGAAGTCCAGGACAAGGGGTCGCAGCTTAAGGATAAGGGGGAAATCCTTTAAAACCGAGATGAGGAGAACTTTTTTCACACAGAGAGTGGTGAATCTCTGGAACTCTGTGCCACAGAGGGTAGTTGAGGCCACAGTTCATTGGCTATATTTAAGAGGGAGTTCGATGTGGCCCTTGTGGCTAAGGGGATCAGAGGGTATGGAGAGAAGGCAGGGACGGGATACTGAGTTGGATGATCAGCCATGATCATATTGAATGGCGGTGCAGGCTCGAAGGGCCGTATGGCCTACTCCTGCACCTAATTTCTATGTTGCCTATTTCCTTCGCTCCATAGATGCTGCTGCACCCGCTGAGTTTCTCCAGCATTTTTGTCTACCTAAAGAGTAATGGTCAGTGGGTAGAACCTGCTCGAGGGGCTGAATGGCCTGCTACCGCTTCCACTTCTCATGGGCTGTGATGAAGGGTCAGGGTGGCCAGGAGGAAGATTCCTCAGGCATCGGCAACTCCCAGGCTGATCGTTCACCGGTGGCTTCCTTGGAGAGTGAAGATGGTTTGGCTATTCAACTGTGGAGGCCTGTCCCAGCCTGCAGTGTCTTGTATGTGGAGGACAATGAGAATCCTCGCTGTCATCGGCAAGGCAGGGATTAGAAATTAAAAAAAAACTATCTTTGAACTGCCACAAGAGGGCAGCAAGAGACCACAATATATCTTCACATCAGAGTCAGGCTATCTGCCCCCCAGGTAGACAAAAATGTTGGAGAAACTCAGCGGGTGCAGCAGCATCTATGGAGCGAAGGAAATAGGCAACGTTTCGTCCTGAGATAGAGACAGAGTGGTATAACTTGCCTTCAACTCAGGAAGAAGATCTGATAGACAAAAATGCTGGAGAAACTCAGCGGGTGCAGCAGCATCTATGGAGCGAAGGAAATAGGCAACGTTTCGTCCCGAAACGTTGCCTATTTCCTTCGCTCCACAGATGCTGCTGCACCCGCTGAGTTTCTCCAGCATTTTTGTGTACCTTCGATTTTCCAGCATCTGCAGTTCCTTCTTCAACACTATCTGCCCCCCAGGTCCAGTTTAGCTCACGAAATGTGCAGGAAGGAACCGCAGATGCTGGTTTACATTGTAGACACAAAACGCTGGAGTAACTCAGCGGGACAGGCAGCATCTCTGGAGAGAAGGAATGGGTGACGTTTAGGGTCGAGACCCTTCTTCAGACTGAGAGTCGGGGGAGAGGGAGACACAGAGATATGGAGGGATAAGGTGTGAAAACGGTAGATCAAAGCAGACGCTGCTCAAGGAAATGTGTTGTACATTGTTGGCGGTGGGGAAGGTGACAACGAGGCATAGAAACAGTAAAATTAATCAGGAGGACATTGAAACTAGTCGGAGAACTAGGGTGGGGGAGGGGATGGAGAGAGGGAAACATAGAAACATAGAAATTAGGTGCAGGAGTAGGCCATTCGGCCCTTCGAGCCTGCACCGCCATAAGAAAGCAAGGGTTATTTGAGGTTAGAGAAATCAATGTTCATACTGCTGGGGTGTGAGCTGCCTAAGCGAAAGATGAGGTGCAATTTGCGTTTGGCCTCACTCTGACGGTGTTTGGCCTCAGGCTGCCTCGGCAAGACCAGCCCTGAATTTGTACCCTGATCACTCCCTCTTCTCCCCTCTCCCATCAGGTAAGAGGTACAGAAGTGTTATAACGCACACGACCAGATTCTGGGACAGTTTCTTCCCAGCTGTACTCTGGTAACTGAACCATCCTACCAACAACTAGAGAGCGGTCCTGACCACCATCGACCTCATTGGAGACCCCCGGACTATCTTCGATCAGACTTTATCTTACATTATTCCTTTTAACATAGAACCATAGACAATAGGTGCAGGAGTAGAGGCCATTCGGCCCTTCGAGCCTGCACCATTCGCCATTCAATATGATCATCCAACTCAGTATCCCATACCTGCCTTCTCTCCATACCCCCTGATCCTTTTAGCCACAAGGACCACATCTAACTCCCTCTTAAATATAGCCAATGAACTGTGTGGCCTCAACTACCTTCTGTGGCAGAGAGTTCCACAGATTCACCACCCTCTGTGTGAAGTTTTTTTTTCTCATCTCGGTCCTAAAAGATTTCCCCTTTATCCTTAAACTGTGTGACCCCTTGTCCTGGACTTCCCCAACATCGGGAATAATCTTCCTGCATCTAGCCTGTCCAACCCCTTAAGAATTTACGTATCTATACACTGGACGGCTTGTTATTTAAGCCCACTGTCTGGTTACCACGCAACATAAGCTTTTCATTGTACCGAGGTACACATGACCATAAACTCAACTCAAGCTGGATACAAAATTGGCTTGAAAATAAGAGACAGGGGGTATGGTAGAGAGGGGTGTTTTTTTCCAGATTTGAGTGTAAGAATATGTTTGCCATAGGGTTCAATGGTGGGTCCACTGTTCAATGTGTTAACAATTTGGATGAGAAGGGAGGTGCTTTTTTCCTAGGATGGAAATACCAAATACTAGAGGGCATAGCTTTAAGGTGAGAGGGCAAAGTTTGGAGGAGATGAGCAGAGCAACTTTCTATGCACAGTGGGTGCCTGGATCGCACTGTTGTGAGTTGTGGTGGGAAGCAGACACAATAGTGGCATTTAAAAGGCTTTTAGATAGGCACATGGAGAATGGAGCGATATGGATTATATACAGGTAGATGTGAGTCTTGGCATCATGTTCATCATGGACATTTTGGAAGGGCCTGTTTGGTGGTACAGAGGACACTTACAACGCCCACTCAATCTTATAGAAACATTTACAATTATAAAAGGACTGGACAAGCTAGATACAGGAAAAAAGTTCCCAATGTTGGGCGAGTCCAGAACCAGGGGCCACACAGTCTTAGAATAAAGGGGAGGCCATTTAAGACTGAGGTGAGAAAAAATGTTTTCACCCAGAGAGTTGTGAATTTGTGGAATTCCCTGCCACAGAGGGCAGTGGAGGCCAAATCACAGGATGGATTTAAGAGAGAGTTAGATAGAGCTCTAGGGGCTAGTGGAGTCAAGGGGTATGGGGAGAAGGCAGGCACGGGTTATTGATTGGGGATGATCAGCCATGATCACAATGAATGGCGGTGCTGGCTCGAAGGGCGGAATGGCCTCCTCCTGCACCTATTGTCTATGTTTCTATGCTACCTTCTCCCTCGACTCTCTCCAGGGACCCCGACAGTCCTTTCAGGTTTCGCAGAGGTTCACTTGCACCTCCTCCAACCTCATCTACAACCTCGACAATGAAAGGGACTATTTTAGTGTTGTTGTCAATGTTATAAACGACATTATTTTAAAGCAAAACTCAAGCACTCGTGAAATTGGCCCCGGCGGGTGAAAGCCAAAAAAAAAAAAGATATAATCATAATCATAATCGTAATTTATTAACCAAGTGTGTTTTGCAACATACGAGGGATTTGGTTTGCCATACAGATAAGTAGAAGGAGCAAAACGTTAGCAACAGTCGATCATTCCCTCAGGTCTTGTTTCAAATCGTTAATTTTGTTCCAGTCACCAGTTGTGATCAGTCTGAGTTTCCCCCCCTCTTAATGCTACAGAACAGCAAATATCACACCCCCCCTCTTCCTCTTCACCCAATCCTCCTGCCTCCTTTGAAATTGGGAGCTGGTGTGCTGTCTCCTACTTCTCCAAATCTTAATGCTGCCCAGTAGCGCAGTTGGCGGAGCCGTTATTGTATTGTATTGTATTGTATATCTTTATTGTCATTTCCTGAGTATTCGCATACCCAGAGGAAACAAAAAAACGTTGCTCAACCAGTGTCCATTCAGTGTGCATTAAAAATAAATAGAAATAAAAATATATATATCATGAACAAATTTAACTCTCTACTAAACATTCAACAGGCGTTCCGATCGGCAGCGGCACGACAGTGGCTCTGCTGCAGTGTGTCCAGGTTGGTGGTTGGTGTGCGATACTTTGGCAGGGGGGCAAAGTCCATTTAGCAGTCTTATAGCCTGTGGGAAGAAGCTGAGGAGCATCCTGCTGGTTTTGCAGCTAATGCTCCTGTACCTCTTCCCAGATGGCAGGATGGAGAATATGTGATGCGATGGGTGGTAGGGGTCTTTGATGATGGAGATGGCTCTGCTGATCTCACAGCACCAGAGACCCGTGTTCGATCCTATCCTCAGTTGGTGTCTTCTACTATCTTGGGTTTGCACGTTCTCTCTGGCACCCATGTCGGTTTCCGCCCACGTCGCTAACACGTGTGGGTTTCTCTGTAAGTTAATCAGTCCTCCGCACATTCCCCCCATTGAATGAGAAAGTGAATGAGAAAGTGAAATAACATAGAACTAGTGTGAACAGGCGATCGATGGCCAGCCTGGACTCGGTGGACTCAGAAGGGCGTGATTCCTTACTGCATCTCTAAAACTATTAATATCCTCACTTCCCTATAATGCTGTTATAACATCTAGATAGACACAAAATGCATTGTGATGCAATAGATTTTGTGTCTATTTTCAGTGTAAACCAGCCTCTGCAGATCCCTCCGATTAGTCACGTCACTTTTATTTCTGTAACACATTTAAAAACAACTCTCGTTAACCAAAGTGCTTTACATTGGTGGAGGTACTAACATTATACAACATTGGTTCATAGATTAAGTACATACATAAATACACACATATAGCCCTCGCTCAGATGACGTCAAGAAAGGCTTGAGAGTAAAGATGAGTTTTAAGTCTCAACTTAAGAGTGGATGGAGGGGGCAGTTCTGATCAGAAGAGGGATGCTGTTCCACAAAGGCACGGTCGGTCATCCCTGAGCTTATGCCTAGACCGCAGGATATTCAGCAACCCCAAGTCGGACGATCTGAGGGACCTGGAGGTGGAGTGGTGGGTGAGAAGACTTTTAATGTAGGAGGGGGCAAGCCCATTGAGGGCTTTGTAGACATAGAGGAGGGTCTTGAAATGTATACGGAGCCGCACAGGGAGCCAGTGGAGAGAGCCAGGATCGGGGTGATGTGGTCCCTTTTTCGGGTGCCCGTCAGGAGTCTGGCTGCGGCGTTTTGGACCAGTTGCAGGCGGGACAGGGAAGATTGGCTGATGCCAGTGTAAAGGGAGTTGCAGTAATCGGGGCGGGAGGAGATAAATGTGTGGATGATCTTTTCCAGGTCATCAAAGTGGAGGAATTGTTTTATTTCAGCTATCGTCCGAAGCTGGAAGAAGCAGCTTTCACCACGGCATTGACTTGTTTGTCAAATTTCAATGCAGAGTCAAATATCACGGCAAGGTTTTTGACGTGAGGTTTGAGCAGTGGGGTAAGGCTTCCAAGGCTGCCTGCTATCATTTTGATTGAGTCCGAGGGGCCGAGAAGAATGACCTCAGACTTACTTTCTTTTACCTCCCATTTCTTGAAGTCCGGACATGGTGTGCTGGTGTACTGTGCTGTGCAGTGCACTTTCACTTTAGCCCCAGCAGTTTAAAAGGCAGGGTCTCGACCCGAAACGTTACCTATAATTTCCTGCAGAGATGCTGCCTAGCCCACTTAGTTACTCCAGCACTTTGTGTCTATGCCGTTCTTTGTTTCTAGTTTAAAAGCTTGGGGGCTTTAATTTGACACTTCTTTTGCATTTCCTATTCATACCGCGGGCAAGAGAAACTTTCTTTACTTTCCTAATATGATGCAACATCCAAAAATGTTGAGATGTTTATTAGATGTTTAGCAAAGCCCAGTGGTATGAATGGGTCGCACTATCAAGTCCACAGAAACTAATGGTTTTTGCAAACTGTGGGTCTTGTGTTCAGAAAGTACACTTTTTGGGGTCTCCTTTCAAAAAGAAAATAAATAAATAAATAAATAAATGAATAAGCAAATAAATGAATAAGCAAATAAATAAGCAAATAAATAAATAAATACGCCAGGAATGGAGGGCAGCAAGACTGATCTTATCTCACGACGTGAATTAACCAGAGTTTCAAGCACAGAAACGAACGCAAGTGGATATTCCTGTTTATCCAGTCTTTCTGCATTTGGTTGACTTTGCATTTGGCCGACTGTGGCATATTTCTAATGGGCAAGGCGCACCTGTGAACTGCTCATGCTGAATAATGGAATGCTCTTGGTGAGGACAGATATGGAACGAAATGTTAAGTGAGGGATTTGTGGGGGGGATTAACTGAAGGACAGAAAAGGAAATGAAAAGTTTAACTGAAGGAATAATGGTATCGAGGGTGCCGATAGACAATAGGTGCAGGAGTAGAGCCATTTGGCCCTTCGAGCGAGCACCGCCATTCAATGTGCTCATGGCTGATCATCCCCAATCAGTACCCCGTTCCTGCCTTCTCCCCATATCCCCTGACTCCACTATCTAGAGCCCTATCTAGCTCTCTCGTGAAAGTATCCAGAGAACCGGCCTCCACCGCCCTCTGAGGCATAGAATTCCACAGACTCACCACTCTCTGTGAGAAAAAGTGTTTCCTCGTTTCCATTCTAAATGGCTTACCCCTTATTCTTAAACTGTGGCCCCTGGTGTGGACTCCCCCAACATCGGGAACATGTTTCCTGCCTCTAGCGTGTCCAATCCCTTAACAATCTTATCTTATTTTATATGAATGTGAGGGGTAACGTTTTCCACACAAAGGCTGGTGGGTGTATAGAACAAGCTGCCAGAGGAGGTAGTTAAGGCTGGGACTATCCCAACATTTAAGAAACAGGAGGCAGGTACATGGATGGGACAGGTCTGGAGAGAATGTGCAGCAGCATCTATGGAGCGAAGGAAATAGGCAACGTTTCGGGCCGAAAACCTTCTTCAGACTGATCGGGGGCGGGGACAAGAAAGGAAAAAGGAGGAGCCCGAAGGCTGGGGGATGGGAGGAGACAGCAGGGGGACTGAGGAAGGGGAGGAGACAGCAAGGACTAACAAAATTGGGAGAATTCGATGTTCATGCCCCCAGGATGCAGACTCCCCAAGCGGAATATGAGGTGCTGTTCCTCCAATTTCCGGTGCTGCTCGCTGTGGCCATGGAGGAGACCCAGGACAGAGAGGTCGGAGACGGAGTGGGAGGGGGAGTTGAAGTGCTGAGCCACCGGGAGGTCAGCTTGGTTATTGCGGACCGAGCGGAGGTGTTCGGCGAAACGATCGCCCAACCTCCGCTTGGTCTCACCGATATAGATCTGCTGATATCTAGAGCAGCGGATGCAATAGATGAAGGAAATAGGCAACCTGTCTGAAGAAAGGTTTCGGCCCGAAACGTTGCCTATTTCCTTCGCTCCATAGATGCTGCCTCACCTGCTGAGTTTCTCCAGCATTTTTGTCCACCAAAGATAAGATGTGCACGTCTGTAGATTAATTGGCTTTTGTAGGATGGGAAAGTGGGAATAGCATAGAACTAGTGTACGGGTGATTGATGGTCTCCAAACTCATTCCAAAATGTACCATAAGATCCAATGTAAAAATGGCACCTCTGCTTTTGAAGATTCCAGCTTCAGGATTTAAAATACATCCCGCTTTTCCTCAATTAGCTTCAGGTCAATAACGGAAAGATCAATTCAACTTTTGAAACCCAATTTATTCCAGGAATATGTACTGCATTGTGTTTTACAGTTTCATTGTGTCAAGTTAAGTAAAATATGGACAAACATGAAAAAATACAGACATGAACAAGCAGTGTTTTGAAAAATAAACATTAAAATTCTACCAGGCCATATTTTATTAGTTGAACACACAGTTACACCAGATTTCATTGTATTTTGGATCAGTTTATACATTAAACACAACAAATGCAGCTTTGTCTTTTATAATCTTTTGCAAAACAATTCATTTCACCCAACATGGCTTGTAATTAAATTGGACAACTATTTTGATCAAAATCTTATCATCTCTTGCGGTGAGGTTTACCATCTCTTTCAATTGAGGGGAATGTGATGGGCACTTCACATGACTTCCACAACTGCGTTGAAGTTACAGCACTTTAAAATGCAAGCGCTCCAAGTCACTACAGAGAGGGGGGCATTTGAACAAGCAGATGATCATTCCGATGGGTTATTGAAGGAAAATAAGAAGCGGTTCTCCCTCCAAGGCAAATAGAAAGGCGAAGTGTTTAGGAGAATGTAGAGGGTAAAGTTCATTGACAATTGCCAGGAATCAAAGTGCGGGAGAAACTCAGTGGATCAGGACCCGCTGAGTTACTCCAGCACTGTGTGTTCTTATCAAGGTTCCAGCATCTGCAGTTTCATACGTCTACTCAGGACTGGGAGCGGAATAGATAACAATTTTAATCTTGGCCCTGGGCCTTCGTGCAAGATTTACTGCCATCTTGTTCTTGATTTTTGTGCAAGGCCAGAGATCAGACCTTATCCGCATATCAGACCAGAGTGTTCCAGACACAAGGCAAACATCAAGTTTATAGAGTTGAATTAAATTATGAAATAAAAATGCCAAGCCAAGTTTTATTGTGGAAGAGCACATTACAGATGTTAGTTTTAAATTTTATAAATCCGCATAAGCGACTGTCTTATGTTTCCAACAACTATGGATTTTAAAATGTAATTTGCACATGCTCACAACCAGTTATAAAACTTCTATCACGCTTGGATCCAAGGCTCAGCTAGGTGCTTAAGGTATAAGGCTTTTGCCCCGCAAGACTATACTACAATTATTTAACGGCAAGAGCTGAAAGTAGAGCTTAACCGTACAAGGCTGCTCGGGACCTCTGAAAAGACTGCCATCAGCAAAACTCAAATCCCTTTGCAACTCCATACGAAATGCACACTCACTTGATTGCCTTAGGATAAGTGTCATTATGATCTAATCAATGTGATCACCAGTGACCATCCAAAGGGTAAATACATGAAAAACAAACCTTTATTCCCTGCTAGCAATTCTGCCCCCTGTGGAGATGACCCACCCACTAGCACAGTTCCTCAACCCTGCACTACCGATTCCCATCTTGTCGTGCTGCTGCTAATTCCAGGTTCAGCAGCCCCTCGTGATCTCCGGACCCCCAGTCGGTACGATGTACACCATTTGAACAGTAGTTCAGGCAAGCCCTGCTCCTCCACTTCTCAAAATTCATTCCCACATGTAGTCATCATCTCTCGACACCATTCAAACGTTCTACGTGAAAGCAACCTCTGTTTTCTCAACTATCGCGCACTTTTGCCGTGGTCCCCCACCTACATTCCCTGGGCGATTCCACCTTTGTCATAATGCACAAGGTAACCGCACCAGCAAATACACGTCCCCTGCTCCTCACAAGGCAGCCTCCTATTCACCAGCACCCACATCACTATTTGGAAGTCTCCTAGCTCTGAGACCCCCATTTACACAGATCCATATGTTCGTATTTGCGCTGGGTATTAAAGTAACATTCCTTGTTTTAGCAGATACTCATATCAAACCAGGCGCATGAACAACATTAGTTCGAAGCATGATGAAAACATCTGATATTTCAGATGATCTTTGTTACCGGGCCCGTTGACAATTCAATGATCTGAACAGTCTCATCATTAATGTTACTCAAGGAAAGCCATTGAGAAAACACCTTTAACTTACATAGAGGGGCGAGGGGGTTGAGGGGAGAAATAGCTGCGTTTCAGCCACTGAGTAACCCAGACACATGTAATTATGGCTCAGATTCGTAAACAGCAGTTGGTAAATAGAAGCCAGGATATTTTGTTCCTAAAGTACACAAAAATGCTGGAGAAACTCAGCGGGTGCAGCAGCATCTATGGAGCAAAGGAAATTGGCAACGTTTCGGGCTGTTCCTTCGCTTTACACTCTCAAAAATCTAATGGAAGGCTAGCAACAGAACAGTGCCTTCCTTAAAATCCCCTGCTCAATGTTGAGCAGAACCTCTGTTAGTTCATCCAGAGCACAGAGCCCGATTTGAGAGAAGAATTACCAGAGGAGACCGTCTGAATCTATTGAGTCTGATTATGTTCTTGCATCAAGTAGTGGACAAATTTCACCTCAAACAACATGATTAGGAAGTCATTAAAAGAAAAGAAAATGTTGGGAGATACTCAGCAGGTCAGACAACCGTGGAAAAATTAACAGCTAATGTTTCGTCGAAGGGCCGAATGGCCTACTCCTGCACCTAATTTCTATGTTCTATGTTTCTGGTCAACGACCCTTCATCAGAATCGTGGCTTTTTGAATAAAAATGTAATTGACCCGAAACATTAACTCGACTTCTCCCTCCACAGATGCCACCTGACCTGCTGAGTGTTGCCAGCATTTTCTGCTTTGATGTCCAATTATCAGCATCAGTAGTTACCCGATTTCAAAATTACCATCAGAACCATGCAAACCTACAGATGTCAATGTGACCCTGCTGCTCTCCAAGCATTGTGACCCTTCCTACACACTTCAGTCGTTTCCGGGATCCAGGAGTGATCTCCAGAACAAAGGGTGGAACAGAAACTCTGACAAGCTCAGGAATGAGTTTGTAGCAGGGAGATAAGTGGCAAGAGATAGTTGTAACATTAAAAATCCAAACAACAAGTTAGTGGTTTTGCAGATAGTGAAGATGGTTGTGAACGATTGCAGCAGGATCTGGATCGATTGGCCAGGTGGGCGGAGGAATGGTTGATGGAATTTAATACAGAGAAGTGTGTGAGGTGTGGCATTTTGGGACGTCGAACAAGGGCAAGACATACACTGTAAATGGTAGGCCTCTGGGTAGTGTTGTAGAGCAGAGGGATCTAGGAGTACAGGTGCATGGTTCCTTGAAGGTGGAGTCGCAGGTAGATAAGGTGGTCAAAAAGGCTTTTGGCACTTTGGCCTTCATCAGTCAGAGTATTGAGTACAGAAGTTGAGAGGTCATGTGGCAGTTGTATAAGACGTTGGTGAGATTGCATTTATAGTATGGTGTTCAGTTCCGGGCACCATGTTATAGGAAAGATATTATCAAGCTTGAAAGGGTTCAGAAAAGATTTACGAGGATGTTGCCAGGACTAGAGGGTGTGAGCTATGGGAAGAGGATGAGTAGGCTGGGTCTCCATTCCATGGAGCACAGGAGGATGAGGGGTGATCTTAAAGAGGTATAAAAAAAATCATGAGAGGAATAGATCGGTAAGATGCACAGTCTTTTGCCCAGAGTAGGGAAATTGAGGACCAGAGGACATAGGTTCAAGGTGAAGGGGAAAAGATTGAATAGGAATCAGAGGGGTAACTTTTTCACACAAAGGGCAGTGGGTGTATGGAACAAGCTGCCAGAGGAGGTAGTTGAGGCTGGGACTATCCCATCTTTTAAGAAACTGTTGGACAGGTACATGGATAGGACAGGTTTGGAGGGTTATGGACCAAGTGCAGGCAAGTGGGACTAGTGTAGCTGGGACATTGTTGGCCGGTGTGGGCAAGTTGGGCCAAAGCACCCTTTCCACACTGCATCACTCTATGACTCGATCACAAATGAAACTGATGGGAAAAGAGAAGACAAGGTGGCCATATTCCACAATCTGCAACAGCTGGAGTATCATACCTGGACACAACATGGCTATCAATAGCCTCTCAAACTTCCATATTCTCTTTGCAGAGAAATACAAGATGTTTTGGGGAAGATGGATAATATGCAAAATTCCAATACAGAATGCAAACCAAACTACTGGGCCCACCAAACCAGAATTGCAGTCAGAAGTTATGCCAGGGATGAAACAAAAGAAACCAAAAGCTGGCCTAACTTATGGTGGAAAATAAGAGAAAGCACTGGAGTTACTCAGCAGGTCAGGCAGCATCTCTGGAGAACATGGCTATCCATGTTCTCCAGAGATGCTGCCTGTCCTGCTGAAGTACTCCAATACATCGTGTCTTCTTATATAAACCAGCACCTGCAGTTCCTCATTTCTAATTTGTGGTGGCTTGGCACACCAACTCTTGGGAAGGGATTCTTGAACATCTCGAAAAAAAGACAGGTGGTGATTTGAGATGGTCAAAAGTCACCCTTCGTACAAATGCAACACATTAATAGCACCCATCATTTGCGAATTAATTAATGATTATTGCACTCACATCACTAAATCATGTCATGTTATCCCAGGTACTAAAAATACAGATTGCTTTCATTCAGGCAGTACATTGGTTAGCCATAACTGATAGAGATTGCCATTTGGTCTGTTGTGTAAGAGTGGAACAAAACTGATTTTGATCTACAGATCCATTTAGTTTTGCATGGTTTTAATGGAATTTTTATTTAACAAGAAATCCTACCAACTCAGGCTTAAAGCACTTCTGTTGGTATGTTTCTCTGCAAAAGGACAGTCGTGTTTCAAGTGAATGTAAAGGCAGATTCTACGGCCAATGTGAATTTCTTTGAATGTTGTGCTTAGGGCTGTTTTACCGTGCCTTGATGAAAGTGCTGACAAATGAGATGAATATAGATGAGTATTGATGCCTACAGTGGGCTCAAGAACCTGGTTCTGTGCTGAATGACCATATGACTCTCATGTACAAAATAAGGGATGTAGCAACATTTCCTGGGCCAACACCAATTAACCAGGAGCCATTTGACCATCTCAAAAACCATACAAAGTTGAGTTAATGTTGCTCCAAACTCAATCTGCATCCAATCCTTACAATCCAGGAGAACATAGTCCAACCAGAATTCAGCCTTTAATCCCTCAACTATAGATATTCTGTATTCTGATACCTTCTGCCAAATTGCAACACAAGGCAGGGTTCCAAGTAACTTCACCTTTCCATCTCTCCTGCAAATTAGTATCGTCACTTGGGCGATTTACTCATTGACTGAATGGGAGGTTATTCACAGCCTAATGTACATTTTGCCATTCCTCTGTTGTTCGTTTCAAAGTGGCTTATTATAGAAATCAAAATGGATACGGTTTGTACTTCAATAGACCACAGGTTATTACACAGACACATTCAAATGGCCTAAAGGCTCATGAATTATGGTATGAATTAAATTTTAAAGGAGATAAAAATTTTGTCCTTGGTTTTCTCAATTTTCTGAAAATCACAAATTGGAGACGATTAGAAAATTAAAACTACCATTTACTATTAATTCAACATATTGTGAATTGTACATTTTGCGGATTACATGTTAAAAACATTACAGGAAAACTCACTGATGTATCATATTATGTTGTACAATGTATGAACAAGTTTTCATTTTGCCTCAGCATTTGTTTTACATTTTCTGTAATGGCTGCATAGGAAAAATATTAAAAATTGTAATCATGCGCTGTGCTGGAACACGATTACATGAAAGAGGCCGCTAGCCATTATAGCCCGACTGTTATCTATCCCGACTCCCTCCAGAAAACGCAACACATTCAAGAGTTCTAATTTAATCGACTGCTCCATTTATGGTCTGTAAACATGCCACAGTAGCAAAGTCTTGACTAAAATGCAGATTTGTTAAATCAAACCTCCACGTTCTTCCAATTAGTCTTCAAGATTCTCTCAAACCCAACCCACAAAACAAGCAAAGATGTGGTTGAGATAATCATGACTGGAAGTCCATTTTAATCCATTTCTTTAATAATTTGAGTTGCATTTTAGAGATACAGCATGGAAACAGGCACTTCAGTCCACACCGACCATTGATCACCTGTTCAAACTCGTTCTGTGTTTTCCCACGTTCTCATTCCCTTCCCTCACGTTCCCACCTTCCGACACACTGGGGACAATTCACTGAGGGCCAATTAACCTACAAACCCGCACGTCTCTGGAGTGCGGGAGGAAACCCACGCGGTCACAGGCAGAACGTACAAACTCCACACAGACAGCACCCAAGGTCAGGATTGAACCCAGCTCGCTGGCACCGTGAGGTAGTGGCTCTATCAGCTGCTCCGCCCTAATTACTACTTAATTAAATAATATTTCAATATGAACTTCAAACAGAAGGCAATTCTACTATTTTGAACTAAACTGGTTTCCTCAGTAACCAGACCCTCAACTACCTGATACGAGGAGTCCCAAGTTACGTTTTATCTCACACAGTCAAATCAGCTCAATAAGGCCTTCAACCGAACATTGAGGGTCCCTCAACATTTTAATTTCTGATGCATTTTCTTACATTTCCTTCAAAAAAAATAACATTGACCATTACCACTGGATGGGAAAGGACCATTGCTTGATTATAAACAGTTTAGCCTTTGGTTCCCAAATGTCATTGAACTGATGTTAGTGGCAGAGTCGACTTCATAACCAAAATTGAGGTAAACCTTATTGCAGTTGGTAGCTATGGATCAGCAATTAGAATAGCAATTATCTTATTTCTGAACTCAAATGATGAGACTCCAGAGTTCACCTGCAGAGTTCCAATGGAAGGTAATTAGCTTCCCAGTCTCCTGCCTGCCTTCCCAATGACTATACACCTACAACTTTGGTTCAGCCATGTTCCAGCTGAAAAAGATTTAGAGGAATAGATCTACGTTCGAGTACAACTTCATTCACTACTATATCCAAATGTCAAATGGGTGAAAATTGTCTCCCACATGTTTTTTTTTTTTTTTAAAATAATAATAATATAATACCTAAAATTGAGTTAATGTTGCTCCAAACTCAATCTGCATCCAATCCTTACAATCCAGGAGGAGAACTTACTCCAACCAGAATTCAGCCTTTAATCCCTCAACTATAGATATTCTGTATTCTGATACCTTCTGCCAAATTGTAACACCGATCTCGTGTTTCACAAGGCAGGGTTCCAAGTAACTTCACCTTTCCATCTCTCCTGCAAATTAGTATCGTCACTTGGGCCATTTAGTCATTGGCTGAATGGGAGGTTATTCACAGCCTAATGTACATTTTGCCATTCCTCTGTTGTCTGTTTCAAAGTGGCTTAAAGTATCTTAATTATAGAAATCAAAATGGATACTGTTTGTATTTCAATAGGCCACAGATTATTACATAGACACATTCAAATAGCCCAAATAAAGGCTCATGAATTATGGTATGAATGAAATATTAAAAATCAAAATTTTGCCCTTGATTACTCAATTTCCTGACAATTCCAAAAAATACAACTGAAATGTTACTGCATCACAGGCCATTGATGGGAAGGTATTATCCTGAATAAAGTGGATTTTAGTGAAGTGGATTTAGTGAAGGAAGATCTTTTTAAGTTGAAAATGCTTCTATTAAATCTTCCTCCCTTCTTTCGATATGCTGGGGTTTTCCATTATAGTTTTCCATGTTAATTCACAGAAACCAACTGAGCAAGCAACTCAAAAGTTGCATTGATAAGCATAGACGTTGGCAAAATTCAGGCTCAATCTCCAATTATTTCTGAGCGACAACAGTAAAGAATAAGATTGGAAACTTTCACAGGATTGGGAATTCGGAGTAAAAGATATTACCATATCAAGGAGAAGATTTGTCTGGAAGTTCAGCAGCTTTCAAAAAGCAACTGCTTCATTGGATAAATTCTACTTGTTGCTTTCCTACACTGTTCAAACCACATTCTGCAATAGGAAACATGACAGTAATTCACTGAATTAAGACAGGAGGATCTAATTCTTGTCATCTCATAAAGCCTTTTACAAAAGCTGTTTCCAAATAGAGATTTAAGATTAGACCAGAACACAAGTTCCAGCATTGCTGCTGACAGAAACGTAATTTGATTTTATACACATTAAAAGTTATTTTAAACTTGTTTGATGAGCTTACTGTCTTCATGGCTTTCGCTTGACTGTAGGAATATGCAGAGCACAGGCAGCTCATTGGTATCCAAGGTAATTCCTTCTTAAATGAGTAAAAGTGACCACACATAAATAAGGTGGATCAGACCTTGACTAGAGTGGCTGAAGTGCACAGTTGGTTGGGAATGAGAGGAAGAAATGAGAAAGCAAATTTGAGAGATGTCAGGCATCCTTGTATTTGCAAAATCCTCCAACAAGCCACTGCTTGTGAATGGTCACCTGGATTAGGATTTCAACTGGAAGTCTACATTTGGCTAATGGACACTGTGACAAGTTATTGCACTGCTTTGAACAGGAAACCTTTCCCAAATTAACGTCCAAAAATATTTTGCTTGAAAATCCTTTCCAAATTTTACACATAACCAACTAAACAAATGGGATCTCATTTTCAGAAGGCAAGACATGGATGAAATAAGTAAATCAATCTAATACTTTACTGCAATTACTTAACCAAGTTAAAAGTGAACTGCATACCCTCAGAGGTAAGTGGATTTCAAATCATACCAGGACTGTACAGGAAAGGCTTAAGCAAAGTACTGAACATGGATTGAGTTACAAGAGCTGACAGTCTGTGGCAATTCAAGATAAGTAGCAAATGGCTGTACTAATATTAGCTCAGATGCAACATGGAAGCAAACTCAACCAGATAAAATGCATGTATGATGTACTTGTCAGCCAGGTACTAAAGATGGTGCACATAAATATATAAAGGTGCAAATCAAGAATGAAAGAACAGTTGATCAAGCTCTGGGCTTGCTGCACATCACGTCCCCTCCCCTCCCACCCACCCAAAATCAAGAACAGCAGCGAACACACTTATCAGGAACAATTTCATATCAAAGTTGAACAACACGCACATTCATCTGTCAGGTGTTCTTCTTTCCTCCATCTATCCTCTTGCCCACAATTTAGGACCTGCTCCAAGAGAAGTTGGTCACTTGCGTCAGGCTGCTGAACATGTGCACAATCCCATCACGGTTCCTCCTGTGCCAAGATAGATAGCAGCATACTCGAGTCTTTGCGGCTTGGAAATATTTTGCTGCTGGGAGTAGGAGCCACAACGTAGGGGTAAGGTCATTCACAGAAGACGTTATCCTTGCAAATTAGTCACTTGAGGATTATGTGGTAACTGTCACTGCCCTCGGCTGTAGGAAGCAAGCAGAAAGAGCAAAGACATATTACAAAACCTATCACTTTCCAAAAAAAAGGGGGGGGGGGGGGGGGGGGAGAGAAAATGCTTGAAAACCCAAATATTAAGCTACGAATTTTTTTAATTCAAGAGACAATAATCAGGGCTGCAAATTTACAGAAAATGTAAATTCCATTGCTGGAACGGTTACCTTTTAAGGTATCGAGAACAAAACACGATTCATCCTGGAAGTTTTGGATCATCTGGAAAATAATTTCACTATACTTAGGTACACATGACAAAGTACCATTACACATAGAACAGAAACAGGCAATTCTAACTGTTGCTTTCCTCAACTTTTCAATGTTAAGAACATTTCATAGATGTTTTGCATTTGACTTCAAGCCCACACTAAAGCTACTTTGCGCACTTGGAAAATCAACCGCTCTGTAACTGTCATTCCATAGAATCATCGTGGCACAGAAGGAGACCACTCGAGCCACCCATTTCATGCCAGTTCCGCGGAGAGATATCCAAGTCCCTATCATCAAAATGCCATTAGTTATTTACCTCATCGCTCACAAGCACGTGAATACCCGTGGGGCCCTGTTTATAGATCTGGTGGATTTGACGGGGAGAAATATTGAAAAGTTGAGCAATCTTCTCTGTCATTTCAATTGCTGTTAACTCTTCCAAATAAATTGCATGGTACACTGAAAAATGGAATGCACAAATCAAATGTTGCAGCAATAAAAATACATGTTCTATATTAGTTTAGCTTATAATGAGCTTTAACTTTCATCACTTTCCATTTACATTCAACATATAGGAAGAATATGATAGAAACTTAGGAAAATAGGTACAGTATGCCATTCGGGCCTTTGAGCCAGCACCGCCATTCAATGGTGCGGTCTCGGAGGGCCGAAGGGCCTGTTTCCATGGTGTATCTCTACACTAAACAAATTAGCATTTGTGTTATTGCATTTACCCACACCAGTGGTCTGAAACAACTCAACTCTGCTTGGGAGCAGGGAGCAGCTTGAGAACAGGTGTGGCAAGTCAGTGAAACTCCAAATTCAAACAGGTTAGTCAAACACCACTACAACGAGCACAAAGTGGAATGCTCCAGTTCAAGCCAGAGTTCCAAGTCAAGAGCAGTATGCTGGGTGACCAGAGGTTTGAAAAAGGCCTGTTCCGAGGGAGTGAGGAAAAAAAAGCAGCAGACAATTCTTCTTTATCCCAACCTGTTGCGTTGTTGAGCAGTGGGAGAAGTGACCAATTTGGAGCTGCTCTTTTCCACCCCACGACCTGCCAGTCCTCTGGGATTAATGTGAAATGTTAAAGAGTTTTATGTAAACTCTTAAAAGGGGCGGCACAGTGGCGCAGCAGTAGAGTTGCTGCCTCACAGCGCCAGAGACCCGAGTTCGATCCTGACTACGGGTGCTGTCTGTACGGTGTTTGTACGTTCTCCGTGACCATGTGGGTTTTCTCTGGGAGCTCCGGTTTCCTCAAATTCCAAAGACAGACAGGTTTGTAGGTTAATTGGCTTCTGTAAATGACCCCTAGTGTGTAGGATAGTGCTAGCGTACGGGTGATCACTGGTCGGCGCAGACTCGGTGGGCCAAAGGGCCTGTTTCCGCACAGTATCTCTAAAACTAAACTATAATTTACGCAAGGACATGCAGTGAGTTTTTAAACAGGCAACAGAACCAGAATTTGACAACTATGCAGTCAACTCTTTAATCTACCTTTTCCAATACATACAACCATCGTGCAGCTTTGTTGGTTTGGGATTCAAAGGAAAAAAAAGACTGGACGGATGATTGTTTTTCCCATTAATCAATAAGTTTCAGAATAAGCTTATATTTAAGAGCAGAATTGACCTTAATTTTGGGTGCACAAGGAGGCTTTGATGTACTCACCATAGAAAGAACTGTTCACAGAATCACCATTTTCATGCTTCTGGTGTTGTTGCTCTCGGGCCTGTTGTGCTTCCTGACAAACGTAAATGGTCAGCCTTGGTCTAACCATCCTAAACGTAGAAGAGAGAAATAAAAACTAGATTCCAACTCCCTCAACAGCCCTTAATGCCATAGCTAAGCAAGAAAAACTGATTAATCCCAGAAAGATTGGCAAGTAGAGGTCATCTCCAAATTGGTCATCTCTCTCACTGTTCACTTGTGAGACCATGGTGCTTGCAATTTGGTGCAAGGTTAAAAGGGCTGCATTTCAAAAGTAATTCATAAGTTATGAAGCAGCTGGAAATGACCTACAAGGCGGTGTGTCACTGCAAGTTTTGTTTTGTTTCCTCGATTTAGTCTAATGCAGGTTAACCACCCTTTCCTGCTATCTCAATCCTTTTGCGATTAGGGATCATTTAAAAGAACTGCATTAAACTTGTGTTGTTGTTATCATTTTTCCTTAATCCATCACCACCGAAACACATTACCAGCCACTATTTACTGATTCGGTGGAATTCTACTGTAGACAAACTGGTCTGCAGCAGAATTACTCTGCAGAACAGTAGTTGCAGTTCAATGAACACAAAAAGATTCAAAACATTTAGAGTTACATGGCATGGTGTCATATATATGCAAGTTCTTGTCAGTTTCTCTTCTCAAATTGGTCCTTTAAATGTAAACCAGCATTCATGCTGAACCTTTGCTGTCAAAAGTTCCTTTGTGGACATTTTGTCTGCTCCACTGCAAAAACTAAACTAAATCACTGCCATGATTTACCCCAACCTAGTTTTATTTTGTCGGCTCTTCAAAAAAAAAAGGAAATATAGTTTAGGCCATCTACATGTACAGATAAACAGCACACATTTCTTAGATGTAGATATATACCTTGCTTCGTTCTCTCATGTAGATTGTTGTAGTTGGAGCTGTTTGGGAACAGACATTCTACTAACATTTAAATTTCCAAAATTTAAAATTGAATTGCAAGCACAATGAATGAACCCACCTTCCTTTCAGAGCATTAAAGAGCCGGATACCATCTGCAGGACCACAGATCTGGATTACATCATCCCTAGTCAGCTTTAACAGATCTCCACCTGTGGATGCAAGCAATAGAACCTCAAAACAGGCAGCAGAGCCAACGTTTGCACATATTCCCTATGCAAACCCGGTCACAGTTCTGAAGGAGTGGAATGATCAACTTCTGGTCAAAGTACAGAATTAGCATGCTTGATCATCTCATGAGTTGGCTTTTGTTTTTAGATTAGATTTCTGTCATTCAAGGTTTAAGAAGCAATTAGACAGATACATGGATAGAACAGGTTTAGAGGGATATGGGCCAAATGCAGGCAGGTGGGACTAGTGTAGACAGGACACATTGGTCGGAGTGGGCAAGTAGGGCCCCGAAGGGCCCATTTCCACACTGTAAGGCTACCCACTCCATACCTACGGGATCTTTCCTACAATTCAATTTATTTTAACTTTAAAAAAAAAAAAAATTTATAAAGCATTTTGTAAACTTTGGTTTTACTAGATTAATGAAAAACATTTGCATCTAATTACAAGAACTTTACTCAAAAATCCACAGGGGTCCGAGATATTTTACTACCAGTTTTGATGACTATACTGGAACACATTTTTTAAATTTCCTTTTCAAACATGTAAAAAGAGGAATTGAAAAAGATACCATATTTACCAATTATGGATCAGTTCTTAATATTACATCAAATGATCAATTCAAATAACTCCCACTACTATCTCACCCAACATCCATACAAAATGTTCAAGAACTCGAGCTGCTCAACCTGCGCATTCAATTGAGCATAGGGGAAACAGAGAGAAAGCTGAAAATCCAATGCCTTCAAGTCATTTAATATGTTCAGGCAGCCAAAAAAGTTTATTATATATCTCATCACATCCTCAGGACAATGGAAAACACTGCAAAACCAATTAAGTTATGGTGCTACAAAGACAAAAACAGCAACAAATTTGCGCGCAGCAAGTGAATTAAAAAGGCAACATACGAGTTTTTGGCCATGCTGGTTGAGGCAAGAATGGTGGTCGTAGCAAGAGTCGCCCGTTCAGCATCGATACAGTTTATATCTACTTAAACCGACAGACTTCTCATCCAAAAGATGGCATTTCAAAAAAGAGCAACACTCACTGAAAACTGAATGAAGACAATTTGTTTGTACCAGAGAGCGTGTCTTAGTTTCAAATTTGACTTGGACAACGCCACAAATGAGCTAAAGCTGATCCAAATTGCTCAATTTTTGCTCAATAGCACTCATTTCAAAGCAGTGCATTACATAAAGGATTAGTTTCAAGTGATGGACTCAATCATACGTCATCAGTTTAGTGTAGTTGTATGTCATAACATACATATTTTTACCCCGAGCACGGAGTAAATGAACTTGCATTAATTATAGCGCCTTAACACATCTACAGTATGGTTTAAAAAGTAGTTTCAAAATAATGGAATACTCAAAGTGCAATGGAAAGCATATAAACAAATCTGACATACAATTTGCGCACAGCCAAGTTTTCCCAAAATCAAATCAGATAATAATCCCCCCCCACCCCCAGCGGTGCTGTAGCAATTATCAGGACACAGAACATCCTTGTGTTGAGAAGTGACACAAGGTTTCTCATCCAAACTGGAGACAGAGCCTTATTTAACATCTCATTGATTGCAAATCACTTCAAGTTGCAACATAGCAACACAATACCACCCCCACCACGCTCAATAGCTGCACGCACACACTGCCATGAAACCCGACTTGTATGGCCATGACATCCTTTAATACTGTATAGAGGTATCTGGTGTGATTGTATGTGGGCCTGGAATCCAAAATGTGCTTTTTTCAAGGCAAGAGTGACAATGATAGTCAAACTGACCCAAAATGCTTATTGTAAAAATAAGATCACACAGACATCATACATGGAGATTCATCGCAAAAGGATAAGAGTCTAAGCCTCTTGCTCTCTTTGATCTTTAGAAGCACCAGACCAAACAGATTTCATGTTTTCTGACCAAGAGGGAAAGAAATATAATTTATATTATGCCGAAAACACAGATTCAAAGAGATTGCATCTATTTGCAAGCAAATACACAAGCAAATTTGCGCACAGTAGGGCGTCACAATAAAATAATTTATATACTGTTGGTTGGTGAAGGAACTGTGGCCAGACAGCCAAGAATTTCCTGCTCTTCAACAGCTACAATAGCAGCTCTGCCGACCATCTGTATAGGCAGAGGAACCTCATTGCAATAACTCTCTGAAAGAGCATCTCCAGACAATGCAACACCTATTTGCACTACATTAGAGTACAGTCTATCCACACGTTATTGCCCTGTCCCATTGTACGAGTTCATTCAAGAGTTCTCCCGAGTTTGCCCTGATTCGAACTTGGGAGATTTACGGTAATGGCCGCTCGCAGGTACTCGGGGCGCTCATGGACATTTTTCAACGTGTTAAAAATTTTTCACGAGTCTTCCCGAGCTTACCGCATTTCCCCCGAGTACCTGCCGTTAGCGTTACGAGCTGCTAAGAGACGTCCCCAAGCTCCGACGTACCCGCTACGTTCATTCTATATGCTTACCACAAGTTTGATTTTTTTTTTTTTTTTAACTCGGGAGAGCTCTTGAATGAACTCGTACAGTGGGACAGGGCTATAATGAACACGTTTTGTTCTCAGATGGCCACAAGTCAATTTCGTACATAAACTACAATGCTCTATGTCTTACCATTGACCTGATAAATTAACTATGTTTTTTCTCTACACAAATGTTGCTTGACCTAGTTTCAGTATTCTAGAAATTATTTTTGCACTTCTATATGATTTATTATAATTTTTTTTTTTAAACTGTACACAGTATTCCAGATTATCTTCTAATCTTTTGTTTTTTTCAGTCTCCAGTCCATGAGATAAAGCAACAGTTCACCAATTATATTTCAAATTCTTTAATGTTTGAGTTACTGTTTTTGCTACATTGCAACGGAAACAAATATCACAGTTCAAATTGCGTTTTCCACCCCATGCAGAGTTATGCAATCCCTAGTTATGTTATGTGGCTTTAACACATTCAGCAATCCATTGCCGTTTCCCCCATCTCCGCACTTAGTGTCAATAGAAGATAGATGGTCGTGGACTTGGTGGGCCAAAGGGCTTTTTTCTGTATTGTACGACTCTACGACAGCTGGTTTCTTGGTTCTAATGCAACGATGGTCAGTGTTGTTCTAAACATTCCTCTTACTCCCTCTCTGCTCCAAGATATTGTGCTCTTTCCAATGCCTCCTTTCTGGATTACTATCTTAGCAGAGATTGAAAGACGGCATGGAAATGGGCCCTTCAGCCCACGCCGACCATTAATCACCCATTCACACTAGTGCTGTGTTATCTCACTCTCTACAAACCTGCACGTGTTTCGGACGTTGGAGGTAACCGGAGCACATGGAGGAAACCCACGCAGCCACAGGGAGAATGTTCAAACACCACATAGATACCACCGGAGGTCAGGATTGAATCTGGGTCTCTGGTGCCGAGAAGAGCAGCTCTACCACTATGCTTATTAACTTTACTTCAACTTCCCCATGGAATATGAAAACAAATTCCTTCCCTCCCTCCAATTACTTTTCCTGCCTACCAAATCCCACAAGTTTTAAAATGTTTGATATTAGTTAATAACTTCAAGTGCGTTTGTTTCTTCCCCTCCTTCCTGTTGAAGTAAATTGGAACTATGTTCACCAGGGCCCTTCATTTTGGCTGTGTCCCTTAGAGGGGGGAAAAATACACCTGGATGAGCTAATAAAACATTGTGCTTCCCCACAATGGAAATGATGTCGTCATCTTAGGAAAGGACCGCTATTAAAGTGCAAATCTATATTTTCCCACACTATTGAAATCTCACTTAATTGGTCAATTAAATGCCATATTACAAATCTTCAGTTTGATGCTCTGGGGTACGTGTCAGAAGTTGCTAATGTGGTTCACTGAAGTGCTACAGTGGTGGAGACAATCCATCTGGTCCTTTGGAATCTAAATCCTGGCCCTAGAGATGGAAAGAATGAGTCCAATCCATTCCAGCATCCAGGTAATTTTGACACATTTTCATCCAAAATAGTTAATAAGCAAAAGGTACCAGAGAAGTTTGCGAAGAGCCTGCAGTATGGAGAAAATCGATTTCTGTGCAACCACTGCTGAGCATCCTGTGGTGTGGCTGTTGCCAACAGATTCTGCAAAAACAAAAGTCATGTCAATTCTTTGACAAATCTCCCTGACATTATATACAGATGTATTACCCGAAGAGTTTGTGTAGATCCAACCACTGCCATTCCTCAATTCCATGCATTAACGGATATCAACTTTTGTCCCTAGGATGAATCACTTGCCAGACCAAGGAAGTGTTGTTTTTTTTGAAATAGCAAGTGTAATCATAATCTGAATTATTTCACCTTAAACGATTGTCATTCATGTAAGGAAAAAAAACGTAAATGCTCAGCTGCATATATATTTTATAATAACATTGCATCACAATGCCCCAAAACCAAATGACAATTATGATTACTTGTTTAATTCCATGTTAATTTTCTCATGACTATGGGAACTTATGAGGATTTATTACAGATACAGCAGTATTTTGTTTTGTTTTTAAACAGAAAAAAGTATTTCATGACAAGGCAATAATGGTATCATCAGACAATGAAAAGCCTACCTGATTTTCAGTGACGGGGGACACTGACAGTTCTCGACAAGCCCACTTTCGAAAGGATCCTAACGTCTGATGAGAAAAAGTTACTTGTGAAGTTCTGGAAAAAGCTAGAGAAAATGTATTCTCTTGCGGCGCATGTTCACATGCTCGTACAGATTCCACTGTGTACACTTTGGTAAAATCTAACGAGGCAATCACTTACCAAATCTAGTGAAAATCCAATAGAGTTATTGAGCTGTAATTGTGCAGAGGCATGATGACTTCATAAGTGAGGTTTCAGAAAGAACCCAAGATGAGAACATTCATGCCAAATTTAATTTCAATTGTTCCCAAGACCAGAAATTAACATTAGATAATATTCATGCCAAATTTAATTTCAATTGTTTCCGAGAGCAGAAATTAACGTTAGTAGACAAATGGGTGAATAACGTTTATATGGTACCTTGCATGTCCTTTGAACATACGAATGCCTTCTTTCACAGCCAACAAATTGCTTTAAGTGGTCAGATAGGCAAATGCAGCAGCTAATTTGCGCTTAGCAAGATTCCACACGAACAGAAAATACAAGAAATGTCCAGACTAGGTTGGTGGTGTTGGTTGAACAATGTGTAAGCCAGGACAGGAGAGCAGTTGCTCCTCTCCAGGCAGTTCTAGAATATTTTAGATCCATTCCCACAGTGAAATAGGGACTACAGTTTAATCTTCATGTCTGAAATGTCAGTTTATATCACGTGCACCTAAATTTTAGAATGGGACTTCAATCTTATCTCAACAGATTGAGGAGTAAGATTGCTACCGCCAAGGAAACCTGATAACTATAGAAGAGCGTAAAGAAACCTATATTTTCTCCCATAATTCTCTCATGTAAACCAAAATATGGCATGTAGACAAAAATGCTGGAGGGACTCAGCAGGTGAGGCAGCATCTATGCAGAGAAGGAATAGGCGACGTTTCGGGTCAAGATCCTCTTCTTCAGCATCTCCATAGATGCTGCCTCACCCGCTGAGTTCCTCCAGCATTTTTGTCTACCTTCGATTTTTCCAGCATCTGCAGTTCTTTCTTAAACAAAATATGGCATGCATCGTTTAATGCAAATGTCAAGATCTTTTACTTAGACCTATATTTATAAATGTATTGCATCTCAATGCGCTTCTGTTCTATACACAAATGCTACAGCAATTTAATACAAAACTCAAGCATTTAGAAATCAAAATGAATAACCAGGATAACTCCACATTTGTATCTGAATAATAACAGAAACTTTCACTTGAACCGGCGGACAACTGGAATGGTGCAACAGCTCAACGGGACATGGCACAACCACAGGATTGCACTGGACCATTGAGATAGAATGCAAGGTCAATTCCTACAGCGAAGCACAACTCGACCACCACCAAGTTTTTAAAGATTAAAGGCGATAGCAAGATGAAAAGTTCATTAATTGCAGGAAGAAAAGTTGAAGCACGAGATTGGATTCCTCCACCATAATTGGGGTGGCATGGTGGCGCAGCGGTGGTGTTGCTGCCTTACAGCGCCAGAGACCCGGGTTCAATCCTGACTACAAGCACTGTCTGTACATACTTTGTATGTTCTCCCCATGATCTGCGAGGGCTTCCTCCCACACTCCAACGACGTACAGGTTTATAAGTTAATTGGCTTGGTAAAATTGTAAATTGTCCCTAGTGTGTGTAAGATAGTGTAAGTGTGCGGGGATTGCTGGTCGGAGGGGACTCGGTGGGCCGAATTACAGGCCTGTCTCTGCGCTGTATCACTACACCAAAATGGAGAGAGAAATGGAAGTGCAGGATTAGGGTAGAATCCCCAAAATACTAATCATACCCTACTTTTCTATTCAGTGAACTACCTACTGGCATTGCACAATAGCGTCAATCGGCAGATCAGAATCCTCTCTTTGGACAGATGAGGATCAAACCTGGATATATTTCAAGTTTCTCAACAAAACCACAGAGAGACTGCCAAGACAATGTTTCTACAGAGGGCTACATCCTTTTTTTTTTAAATGTCCAAAAAACGAAAGCCTAGCTTGGAAAAAGCACAGGTGCAAGGATTCCAAAGTTGTGAATCTGTGGAATTCTCTGCCACAGAAGGCAGCAGAGGCCAATTCGCTAGATGTTTTCAAAAGAGAGTTAGATCTAGCTTTTAGGACTAATGGAACCAAAGGATATGGGGAGAAAGCAGGAATGGGGTACTGATTGTGGATGATCAGCCATGATCATACTGAATGGTGGTGCTGGCTCGAAGGGCCCAATGCCTACTCCTGCACCAATTTTCTATGTTTCTAAAGTGCAAGCGGAGATACTACTGGACTTTTAATGTGAGAATCCCACACAGTTGACAAACAGAGCAATTCCCTGCTTCCCAATACTTCTCCAACCAGCTACAGCAAGGATTTTCAGAGTTCTTTCTGGCTCCATCTTGATATCACCATGATCCCAAAGAGACCTCCTTTACACTTAACTGTACAAGTATAAGAATGTTGGCAGCCCGAGACTGCACGATAGTAAAATGTAAAACTGAGTTGGGAACAGTGGAACCATCAATCTCCTTTAGCTAAGGTAGACAAAAATGCTGGAGAAACTCAGCGGGTGCAGCAGCATCTATGGAGCGAAGGAAATAGGCAACGTTTCGGGACGAAACGTTGCCTATTTCCTTCGCTCCATAGATGCTGCTGCACCCGCTGAGTTCCTCCAGCATTTTTGTGTATCTTCGATTTTCCAGCATCTGCAGTTCCTTCTTAATCTCCTTTAGGTGGTTTTAATCAGCCATAACAGTTGATCTTTGTCCTGTATTCTTGAAAGTTAGTTATTTAGCAAATTAATATCTGTGCTCTTTTAAAATAATTTAATTCATTTTGTTTCTCTGGACATTTGTAGCAGCGCCTTCTGCGTCCACCTAAATAATTCTATAAGAGGTCGTATTTTTGTGACTTTATTTCCAAGGTTATTCTATTCAGGATCCCCCATTGCAGGAGAAGAGCTTACCTGAAGCAACTGTAAAGTGTGGAATTTTCAACAATATCCCCCACACTCTTCCACATGCACATTTACTTTAAGATTCTTCCTTATGCGGCAACTTGCATTTAGTTCACACTAAATAGAAACATAGAAACATAGAAATTAGGTGCAGGAGTAGGCCATTCGGCCCTTCGAGCCTGCACCGCCATTCAATATGATCATGGCTGATCATCCAACTCAGTATCCCCGTTCCTGCCTTCTCTCCATACCCCCTGATCCCCTTAGCCACAAGGGCCACATCTAACTCCCTCTTAAATATAGCCAATGAACTGGCCTCAACTACCCTCTGTGGCAGAGAGTTCCAGAGATTCACCACTCTCTGCGTGAAAAAAAGTTCTTCTCATCTCGGTTTTTAAAGGATTTCCCCTTTATCCTTAAGCTGTGACCCCTTGTCCTGGACTTCCCTAACATCGGGAACAATCTTCCTGCATCTAGCCTGTCCAACCCCTTAAGAATTTTGTAAGTTTTATAAGATAAGATCCCCTCTCAATCTTCTAAATTCTAGAGAGTATAAACCAAGTAAACCAAATAATATGGGTTGTGCCAATACACCTTCAACAGCAGAGTTCCAGAGTTAGCCAAGCTGAGGTTTGCACTAGAAGAACTGCCCCAAGCCATGATCATATTGAATGGCGGTGCAGGCTCGAAGGGCCGAATGGCCTACTCCTGCACCTAATTTCTATGTTTCTATGTTTCTAAGCCTTCTGAACATCTCTTCTTCCTTTTTCCTCAACACAAATAAAGTTTACCAGCAAGTGAACACCCACAGAACTCTGTTAAATTCTGAAGAATTCTCTTGTATCTGTTTCCATGAATAAGAGGCCAGAGCCTAGAAGAAGTATGAAGACTTCAGTGCAATGCGCTACTTAGAATAGTAAAATTAAGATTGATCTAGGGTAGCAAAAGGATTTTGATGCAACTGGGAGACAAGCTAATAAAATGGGATGGGCATTGTAATTTCAAAATAAACCAACTTGTGCAGTTGAACAAATCAAATTTTAATTAATTCCAATAATAAAGCTGCATTGTAAATTTAGAATTAGTGCCAATTAGCATGGAACACTTGGACCAGGGTTCAAGATTTTGATCAACTTCAAGGCGGTTACGTCTATACTGCCCATTAAAACAAAATCAAAATAAATATAAACCAAATGAACAAAAACAGTAATCTTCCCAACATTTTGCCAAACTAATCTACATACCATATTCCTTAAATTATTTTCTCAACACTCCCAATCCTAACAGCTTAAACTTAGTCAACTACATACGTGCTTCTTTGCTCAACTACGATTAATAGGCTGTTTTTGCAGCCTGACCCACATCACAGGCAAGGAATTATACATTCAACTATTTAGCTTTATAAAATTATTCCCTGACCACATAATATTCAAGGTTTTTAAAAATTATTCTTGTCTACATCGACCCCATGCAAAAAAAGTAAACAAAGTAGCCAACATCGTCACCTCATCTAATCTTCTTGTGCAACAACTGTCTCCAACAAACGGCCTGCCATCTTATGCATCCAGAGATAGTTGAGTCTCCATTTATATTTGTACAACGAGGATTCAGAACTAGATAGACACACAATGCTGGAGTAAATCAGCAGGACAGACAGCATCTCTGGAGAAAAGGAATGGGTGACGTTTTGGGTTTGGACCCTTCTTCAGTCCCTATGAAACGTCACCAGAGTTCTCCAGGGATGCTGCCTTTCCCACTGAGTTACTCCATCATTTTGTGTCTATCTTCAGTGTAAACCAGCATTTGCAATTCCTTCCTACACAAGGATTCAGAACTGTTTACCAAAAATCAGATGCACAAACGTGAATGACATCTTGTGTTATATGTAGGAAAGTACTGGAGATACTGGTTTAAATCAAAGGTAGACGTAAAATGCTGGAGTAACCCAACGGGACAGGTAGCATCTCTGGAGAGAAGGAATGGGTGATGTTTCGCGTCGAGACCCTTCTTCAGACCCGTCTCGAACCGAAACGTCACCCATTCCTACTTGTGTTATATGATCAGCTTTGCAAATCTAACGCCCTTTCAATTGCATTTTACATAAAATGTAAATCTTATTTTGCTTTTTACCATATTCCTTAAATTATTCTCTCAACACTCCCAATCCCAACAGCTTAAACTTAGTCAACTACAAGTTTAGTTTTCCTCACCCACAATTATAGTTTTACCTTTATACTGTGAAGCTCTACCCCCAAAATAAGAAATACATTCAAGTAAATGTTCCTTCACCAATTCAATTGTCATAGCCTTAAGTTCACTGGTATGTTTTAGAAGATCAGGAAAACACTTGTCTCAATACTATTAGCGTAGTAGAAGACACAAAGTGGTGGAGTAACTCAGGCAGTATCTCCGGAGAGCATGGACAGGTGACCTTTTATAAGGATTGAAGAAGGGTCCCATCCAAGAACGTCACCTATCCATGTTCTCGAGTGATGTTGCCCAATGTGCTGAGTTACTCCAGCACTTTGCGCCGTAAATCAGCATTCTGCATTCCTGGTTTCTACATTAGCAGAGCAGTCCGAGTTAGGCGACAGGTGTTGTGGAGATTGCCCAGTCCTCCAGTGTCAAACAGCCCTTCCAACATCCAGGATAACATACAAATTGTTAAATGGGCAAGGGTATTGATAGTCCATGGAACAACTCCAGACTTGGTTCCACAAACTTTCAAGTGGATTTCGCGACACAAGAAAATAAATTTCAATAATTATCCTCATTAACAGCCAACTCCACCATTACAGACCTTCATAAGAAAGGCAAGTGCAGAAGTCTGTATAAACTACTGATTGTACATTATAAAAGTACAAGGATGAAAAGTGGAATGCAACAAAAAAGATACCAAGAAGTCAAGCATGTTGGGGGAGGGCAGCCACAATTTTGGCAGGCTAGAATTAAATATCCAGTACCCAAAAGTTCCAAGAATTCAGAACAGGATGTGTTTATTAAATCAAACTTCCTCCAAGACATGCAAAGCTTAGAATGGTTGATCATCCAAAACGGAAACTATGGGGATAATAATGAAAACCTGGCTTGATAGAACATTAAATGACGCACAAAATTCCCCGTTTATTGTGATCAACGTTGAAGCATATATTGAATGCTAGAAAAAGCCACTTACATCAGTGGTTGCAGGAACTGGGTCAGGCTGATGATGAGGGGATCCATTCCTGAAATTAAATTGACAATTTATATTAAAAAATAACTCTGAAATGCTGGAAATTGTATTGATAAGTACATGGCAATAATGAGACATACCCTTCAGCAATGGTAAAACTGCCATGTGAACTTGTAAATCCAGGAGATGCTGTGTTGTTAACGTAGGAAATATCTGGCCAGGGAGAACACTGGAAAGCCAATTAAACACATGAATCAATGTGATAATTTTCCAAAATTAAACACGTACATTACTTTTAATTAAGTATTAACAGATCTCTTCAGTTTACTGTGTAGTTTATTTTGCATTGAAATATACACCTATTTCAAGTCATGCAAAACACTCAAGACTTCATTCCTTTGGATAGTAGGGGGCGAAGAAGTGGTTATGGTGGAGAATTGTTGGTAGAGCTGCAATATCAAATAGACCAGACCATGCCCAGATAACATTGGTTACCTTAGATGCTTTATTGCAATTTATTCTGCATATGTAAAATTGCTTCACAAATAACAATGACCCAAAACATAAACCAAAATGCATGTGGCCTGATGGTGGAATCTCATGTAGATGTGCTGGCCTTTATAACTCAGAGCATTGAATTTATAAGTTGGGATGTAATGTTAAAATTGTACAAAGCATTGGTGAGGCCAATTCTGGAATATGGTGTACAATTTTGGTCGCCAAGTTATAGGAAAGGTGTCAACAAAATAGTACAGAGGAGATTTACTAGAATGTTGCCTGGGTTTCAGCACCTAAGTTACAGAGAAAGGTTGAACAAGATACAGTGGCTTGCAAAGGTATTCATACCCCTTGAACTTTTCCACATTTTGTCACGTTACAACCACAAACGTAAATGTATTTTATTGGGATGTTATGTGATAGACCAACATAAAGTGGCGCATAATTGTGAAGTGGAAGGAAAATGATACATGGTTTTCAATTTTTTTTACAAATAAAAAACTGAAAAGTGTGGCGTGCAAAAGTATTCAGCCCCCTTTATTCTGATACCCCTAAATAAAATCCAGTGCAACCAATTGCCTTCAGAAGTCACCTAATTAGTAAATAACTTGTGTGTAATCTAATCTCAGTATAAATACAGCTGTTCTGTGAAGGCCTCAGAGGTTTGCTAGAGAACATTAGTGACAAACAGCATCATGAAGCCCAAGGAACACACCAGACAGGTCAGGGATAAAGTTGTGGAGAAGTTTAAAGCAGGGTTAGGTTATAAAAAAAATATCCCAAGCTTTGAACATCTCACAGAGCACTGTTCAATCCATCATCCGAAAATGGAAAGAGTATGGCACAACTGCAAACCTACCAAGACATGGCCATCCACCTAAACTGACAGGCTGGGCAAGGAGAGCATTGATCAGAGAAGCAGCCAAGAGGCCCATGGTAACTCTGGAGGAGCTGCAGAGATCCACAGCTCAGGTGGGAGAATCTGTCCACAGGACAACTATTAGTCGTGCACTCCACAAATCCCGCCTTTATGGAAGAGTGGCAAGAAGAAAGCCATTGTTGAAAAAAAGCCATAAGAAGTCACGTTTGCTGTTTGCCACAAGCCATGTGGGGGACACAGCAAACATGTGGAGGAAGGTGCTCTGGTCAGATGAGACCAAAATTGAAGTTTATGGCCTAAATGCAAAACGCTATGTGTGGCGGAAAACTAGCACTGCACATCACCCTGAACACACCATCCCCACTGTGAAACATGGTGGTGGCAGCATCATGCAGTGGGGATGCTTTTCTTCAGCAGGGACAGGGAAGCTGGTCAGAGTTGATGGGAAGATGGATGGAGCCAAATACAGGGCAATCTTGGAAGAAAACCTGTTATAGTCTGCAAAAGACTTGAGACTGGGGCGGAGGTTCACCTTCCAGCAGGACAACGACCCTAAACATACAGCCAGAGCTACAATGGAATGATTTAGATCAAAGCATATTCATATGTTAGAATGGCCCAGTCAAAGTCCAGACCTAAATCCAATTGAGAATCTCTGGCAAGACTTGAAAATTGCTGTTCACAGACGCTCTCCATCCAATCTGACTGAGCTTGAGCTATTTTGCTCAATGGATAGTTATGGCCTGAGTGCAGGTAGATGGGACTAGGTGAGAGTAAGTGTTCGGCACAGACTAGAAGGGCCGAGATGGCCTGTTTCCGTGCTGTAATTGTTATATGGTTATTAACAAGCCAATTAGGCTGCCTGTTCCTCTCCACTCCAGTTTAACAATTCACAGTAAAACATTTTACAAGCTCAACAAAAACACAGGCCCAACGGGTTTCTGAAAACCAGTACCTAGATCTGGTTTGGCAGTAGGCGTACCTCTGTGAGAATAGTTGTATCATAAGAAGGTTGATACTTTTCCTTCTCTTGAGGAGTTCGCTTCTCCATTTTTTCCCTGTCTGTTTTCTGTTTTCTATCAGCGCCTTTTGGCTGCAAACAAATCAGATCCAATACAAAAAAATGAGAACAAATAACATTCAAATGGTCTTGCCTACAGTCCATTTTTACAACCATGATGGTTAAACTGATCGAGACACATAAATCTTCATGATTAACAGCAGACTGTGAAGGTTTATTTCCCAAAAAATAACTACTGTTTCATTTTCATTGTCATTTAAAAAAAATATATACCACAAAATAAATATGTAACAAAATAGAGGATCATCCCCAGATGCAAAAGAAAATTGAATGAAGACTGAACAGCATGCACACACTCCTCTGCTGACTATGGGCCAGCATCTGGATTCAACACTTCATTCAGAAAAATAGTATGCACCTTTAATTACAGAGAACCAGATCAGCAGACATCAGACAGGCAGGAAGATATACAAATAAAAGAAATACATAGACCATGAATTCTGCCTGCATCTTGTCTACAAATGAACACAGCCCAAGTGAAAAAGGGACTCCCCCCCCCCCCCCCCCCCCCCCCAAGACAATTCTCTTCTGCCTTGATAACTGGCAGGCAAAGGACCACAGCAGTTTAAGCAGGCAGCTCATCACTACCTTCTCAAAGAACAATACAGCACAGAAACAGGCCCTTTGGCCCACAATATCTGTGTGGAACAGGATGCCAAGATAAACTCATCTCTGCTGCCTTCGCAATGACCCATGTTCCTCCACTCCTTGTACATCCTCATTCCCAGCACAGTGGTGCAGCTGGTAGAGCTGCTGCTTCACAGCACCTGAGATCCGGGTTCGATCCTGACCTCGGGTGTTGTCTGTGTGGAGTTTGCACGATCTCCCTGTGACCGCTTGACTTTTCTCCGAGTGCTCCGGTTTCCTCCCACGTACAGAAGTGCGGGTTCGTAGGTTAATTGGCCTGTTTCCATGCAGTATATTTAAATTCAAATTCAATTAAAAAAAATAAAATCCATGTACCCAACCAAGACTCTTAAATGCCATTATCGTATCTGCCTAAATCGCCACCACTGGCAGCACGTCCCAGGCACTCGCCACCCTCTGCAAAATAAAAAAAACAATCTTTGCCCCTCACACCTTAAAGCTATGGCCCATAGTCTTTAATATTTCTATCCTGGGAAAAAGATTCTGACCGCCTAACCTATCTGCATCTCTCATTTTATAAACTTCTATCAGGTCTCCCCTCAACCTCCAGCACTACAGAGATAACAATCCACATTTGTCCAACCTCTCCTGACTGCTAATACCCCCTAACACAGGCGGCATTCTGGTAAACCTCTTCTGCACCCTCTCCAAAGCCTCCACATCGTTCCTGTAATGGGGTGATCAGAACTTCAAATTCTCCCTATCCAAAGTCAAGCTGTATCATGACTTCCTGGCTCAAGTAGACAAAGCAAGCAGGTCTTATACTGCTCTTATTCGGAAGAGAATTTTACTACAAAAACGGTGATAGCATGTTTCAAATAAATAGGGGTCTGGCAAGAGAGTCTACAATAATGTACACAGGTCAGATATCCCAACTCAGGAAAGGACATACTGCAATTGAGAGGGGGGGGTGCCAAACAACATCTGCTTTTGCTTCTTCATTCTGGGGTATTGTATGTAGATTGATTTAAAAAAAATGAATTTAATCAATTTTAAAGTAAGGCTCTAACGTAACAAAATGTGGAAAAAGTGAAGGGGTCTGAATACTTTCTGAATGCACTGTATGTGCTAATAGATATCGCTTGCTACACTTTCATAGCATCTTACTAGAGCAGCACATAATATTCTGAATTCCAAGGAGGATGTTATAATGAACTATGAACATTAATCAGACTAGTGCACCCTCAGAGCCAATCATGGTGGGATGAATGGGGATGGAGAGGAAAAAAAGAATAACATCAAACAAAGAGCATGCAGTTGAGAAAGTGCCAAGAAACCAACGGTTCCAGGAAAAGACTATTCATACTTTCTCTAAGAGAGCGGTGCAGAGGAAAGGGGGTTCGACATGTTGCATTGTGTAACAAATATTTGTATCTATATATAAATTTGGTTACATGCCTCATTTGGTGCTGTTGAAATACTGAAATGTTCACAGTCTGCAGCCATCAAGTGCAATGAAGAGAATCTCCATTGTTTAAGCTGTTAACAACTTTTGTTCCATCAGTGGGAGCTTCACTTCTTCTCAAATCAACGTCAAGTAGTCCAAGCTTCAGATATGTAACTACTTTGAAAGTTATTTTGTCAGTTACATCTTAAAGTAGAAATGATGCAGATTTCCATTTGGGTTCTGATAAATCACAGACAGTGCTCCAGCTGGAACCACGACTCCACTCAGTAGGATTCGTTTCATTGAATATGTCACAACAGCTCCTCGGAGTGCTGGTTTTCTTTTATTAAACTATACTGGACCAAATGACCTCCGGTACCTCCATAATTGGGCCCTAACTTGTTTCCTCTTACAAATTTACTGTACGTGACCATAGAAGTCTTTTTGATTTTCTCTTAGGTTAGCTTCAGGTTTACCGCCAGACTTTGCCTGCTCCACTTATTTCCTTTTACACTTTTAGTTTGACCTTCCTATAGCCAACTACATCTCCCTTTTGCATTGCCAACCTGACATGTGCCCTTAAATTTGTCACTCAGGGATCACTAGTTTGTCAGTCTATCCTTCCTTCTCAATAGAAAGTTCCTGGACTGTTTCAGACTACATCCTCTTTAAAAGCAGCTCATTATCCATTTACAGTTTATTTTAAATTAGAATGTCCATGACACCGATCAACAAACATCATAGCAATCAGGAAAAGCAGCATTGGTTACAAAGCAATGTAGCCTATCTTCCATACCTTGAATACTTTGATTTGACAGCTAGCTGAATGAAGATGCTCTGTATATTCACTGCTCTCATTCTCCTTGAACGTATCTATTTGAATCCGAAAAGGCACTCCTTTTTCTCCTCCGTGTTTCCTAGTTGTGAATTCAGTACTAATGCAATGCACCTGAGGAAACAGGATACATGAATGAGGAAAAAGCATCAAACAATAGGGGGGAAATTACTTCAACACAAGCTTTGTTCTCACCACACATCCCATTAGAGGTCCCAAAATAAATGACTGCATTCAAGAGCTTTTTCATCTGCATTATCAGGAGCATTGTTAAAACTTAAGATCAAATTCCAAAAGCATGGGGCCTTCTGTTTGATGTGTCCCAACAATCATGAAGTCATCAGGAGACCTCGCCATTCTAGCTTGGCCAAACATTTTCCCACAAGTTTCCCCCCAAAAGATGTATAGAAACAAGTTAGTTTACTTGTATGACCTGTTGGATCGGTTAGGTTAGGCCAGGGAGGCATCTTCCCACTGTGACTAAGTGCAATGGTAGTACACAAAGACAAACAAAATCACCACGGAATAAACCAATTAAAATAGAAAAGATCAATACATACAAGTAGTGTTTTCTATTTGTATTATTACCTGCACAAAAAAAACTAATGCAACTTGCCCAAGTAATATATAACTTAAACTTTAAGCAAGCAGAAATCATACCTGGATAAATACAGAAGTTCTCTTTGAAGGATCCCAAAGAAACTCCACTGTATTTAGTTGTGTTGGATTTGCTCTGGGGTCAACAATGCCTACTGACAATGGAATATCTGAAGCAAACAAACGGGATTTATTGCAGGAACACAGCCACGACTAAATTATTGCTAATTATGGATCATTACTTCTCGTGCATTCATCTGCTCAAATAGAGAAAATGCAATATTGATGCAAAGATCAGCAGGAACATAGAATATCGTTGAAAAAGTACAAAACCAACGTGGAGTTTACAAATTTTACTTGGAAATAAACTTATTCTATTCTTCGTCACTCTCGTTTTAAGCTTTCTGGTTTGATACAAGATTACCAAAAGAATTTACCTTGACTAACTTTTTAAGGTGAGAGGTAAAATTTAAGGCTCACCTTAAAAAGTTAGTCATGGTAACGATTAACGATACGAAAAGTTAGTCAAGGTAACGATTCCTATTAAATCGTTCAGTGGGGAACGATTTAATAGGAATCTGAGGGGCAAATTTTTTCCTCACAGAGGGTAGTGGGTATATGAAACGCCAGAGGTGGTAGTTGAGGTAGGTACAATAATAACATTTAAAGGAGGTTTGGACAGATACATGGACAGGAAATGTTTAGGAGGGACATGGGGCAAACACAGGCAAGTGGGATGAGTGTAGATGGGGCACCTTGTATGGCATGTGCAAGTTGTGCTAAAGGGCATGTTTTTGTGCTGTATGACTGACTCTATAACTAGTAAATTTGCAAAGGAGAAAATAGCCCACACAGCATCTGCCGAGAAAGTATTAACACACCAGTTTTACGACCTTGCATGAGAAATAAAATTACACAATTCAGCTAATTTAGTTCACACCGTGTGATCAAGAAATAAACTTAAAAATGACAGAAATTATGGGACTAGCCAACATCTCAGTTGTATACATGGAAGAATGTTTCCCGGTTTCATTCTGTTTACAAAAAGCAGGATGAATCCAATGTCATCTCAGGTTTTAAAAGGATCATTCCAATTTCCAATCGAACTTCCTATATCTATAGCTATGCCTGACATTTATGGTCCCAATTCTTAGTGTCCCAAATCTACCTAAAAATCAGGCTATGCTCTGGTACTTTTCAAGGTCAGTTTACCCTGGAACACTTTCCACAACAGCTAGATTGTATTAAGTTTGAGGTAAGTGTTTTATACAACATTTAAGATTTATTCCCCATCAAACCATTCGTTAGAATAAATTCAGACTTGGCAGGAAGTCCACTGAACATGTAACATACCCAAATCCAGGATCCTATCTCCTGGTCGGTTCCACCTCCATCCTTCCAATTGCTGGTGTTCAGTATACTGTAAACGGCGGTCATGGAATACCACTCGAATTATACTCTGGGGAGGGGGAAAAAAAAGCAGGTTTATTGTCTATTGTCAGTTTTTGGAATCTATTACTGCGTCTGCAATAGCATCGCGCCCCACCCCAATCACCATCTGTGTTAGTACAGTAGATTTCAAAAATAAAAATGAGGATTTAAGTCGCATCATTTCAAATAATAACCAACAGTTCTTGTATTAGAGTGAAGAGAGCACTGGGGGAAAAAAGCCATACAAAAAAAGTTCTGCAAGCAGTTCTGCTTTAACACGTGTTCCCACAACTCAAATTGGATATAACGTGATCAATAAATTAGGGGACAATTGTGGCATTATGCCGGCTTAATTGTTTATAACAATTTGAGTGGGAACCAGACAACTACCTAAATGTTACTTTGGAAATTGGCAATCAGAAAAATAGCTGCCTTGGGGGAAAAAAAAAAACTGCTTCCATGTAACCTCCCTGCAGTAATCAGACATCATTATCTTTTAAGAACATAACAACTATTTCCACCGCAGGAGGCCATTTGAAATTCTTACCTATTAATTAATTCATCAATTTGTACTTCAAGACTATGCGGTCAAATAATGGCGGATCAAGAGGAAAAACAAAATCTAACAAATTTGATTTAAAATGAAAACAATGGAAACACAAGGGAGGAAGATAAATAAATAGAAACATCAGAATGGAGTGCTCATATATTTTAGATAGTACTCCCTTCTTTGCACTCTCCAAGTTACACAACAGCACAAAAACAAAACTTGATCTAAGCACGCAAACCTATATCCACCTGTCACAAAGGTAACCGACACAAATAAAAAGGTTTTGTTCTGGAAGTTTCAGGGAAGCTTATTGCTTATTACAATGAGCAAAATAATTCCCATACAGAAGAACGACCTAACGAACCTCCACTGTTCTGTCTACTATTTGACCAAAGGTTTAATGGTTCAGGCAATAAGATGCGATGAACCACATTTAGATTTTTTTTTCTCCCTCTATTAAAAATGGTATTTCTCAAGTGGATCTTGCAACAAATGCAGCTCCGCCATTTCACCAACATCGTTTCTCTCACCTTCACATATTTACCATTGATTTCAGGTAACTCCCCAATATTCCGATTGTCAAGCATTCGAATTTCATAAGATTGCCCTGAAAACAGAACAAATCAGAATGTTGTACTTAATCATTTCTTCAAAATTAAGCTTCCCTTTGCTTACAAAACGATATGAAGAGGTAGCAAGAAACCAAATCCAGAATGCGGAAATGAGCTGCATTTGAAGCATCTCAGTTCTATTGTCATCTTTGATCAAGCAATTCAATGAGTTGCCCCCCCCCCACCACCAAAATGCTCTGTAAAATTGGTTTAATTAGAAAATTTAGCTATGCAGTATGAAGCATTACCTTGGTTAAGGTATGTAAGTGTCTCATCATGGAGCTTTACTGCCGGAGAAGTCGCTGAACATAGGACATATTGAAACGGGAGTAGTTCATTCTCATCCTCCGCTGGCAAGTTGGACTCTTCCTGTTTGAAGATTGGCAATGCAAGGACATCACTAAATTTAGAACAAAATTAGAATATCAAAATGTTATCCTGTATGCAATATCAATAGCCTAAATATAATCAAATGCTTAGAAATTAAATAAACAAGAACCTCCACAGTGCCAGCCTTTAACAGGCAACATATTTTCACAACCAGAGCCGTCATATTTAATAGATATCTGTTTTAAGAGATTTAAAACAGATTCAATGTGTGATTCAGATGCAATGTGTGATCTAGGCACAAGTATTTTCCTTCCTCAAACTGATTTTTATATCATATGCAAAATTTACTGTGAACTGAAATAATTTGACACCAATTTAGAATGCAATTTTACAAAACATTTTTAGATATAATGAAGAGGTTCAGTTTGAGTACATATAGTTATAAATAGTATAGGTTAAAAAGCAAATTCTAATCCACGTCTAATCAACTCTAAAAAGTTGGACCAACTACACATTTGCACAAAGAGCAAGCCAAACAGAGTATGTCCCTTTTTACCCTCTTTGTATTTACAATGAAGATTATAGATTATGATACTCTATAATCTTATAGATATAAATATATAATCTAATAGATTATAGATCTATAATGAAAGTTTTAAGAGATCTATTAATCTATTGCTAGATTAATACTTGGTACCTAATACTAGGTATTAACCTAGTGTACTACTTACTGGGATAGTTTACTTACTAGTTCATTAGTAGTCACGTACTAGTGCATTACGATAGTATGTAGTGCACCTACTAGGTTCAGAGAAATTAAAATAAAATGCTAGAAATACATTCAGTATTTGCTAGAAATACAAAGAATTCCACAGATTCACCACCCTCTGACTAATTAAATTTCTCCTCAACTCCTTCGTAAAAGAACGTCCTTTATTTCTGAGGCCACGACCTCTAGTCCTAGACTCCCCCACTAGTGGAAACATCCTCTCCACATTCACTCTATCCAAGCCTTTCACTGTTGTGTATGTTTCAATTAGGTCCCCTCTCATTCTTCTAAACTCCAGCAAGTACAGGCCCAGTGCCAATAAACACTCATCACGGGTTAACCTACTCATAGGGGATCAACCAACCCAAGGGGACCGACCAACCAACCCAAGGGGAACATAGCCCATGTTACATGTCCTTTATATAGACACCCTACACTTGGTTAACTGACTTGCCAAATTGCAAGTTGCAGCCAACAAGAAACACTGATCTAATTTTAAAAAGGCTTAATAATTCAGCAACTTAATAGACTGTATTCAGGACTGTATTCAGGTTTACATTCAATTGTACCAGCCACCTGAAAGAATTTCACTGTACATGTGACAATAAAGTATTTATCTATCCTACTGGTAGCCTTATAGTATTGATACTAACTTCGCCCATTTCTATGGACAATATAACAAATCAGATTTGGTTCAGAAAAACAATGAAAATCACAGTAGTCTCTCACTTCAAAACCACACAAACACCACAAATGGATTTCATTGGAGCTGGAAAACTGGTCATTGAATGAACTGGAGCCAGGCCAGAGACATAATCTGGACAAAATGTTCGGAACGCAAGTGAGCATCGCCAATAGAGAGAAGCCCTGAGAACAGCTAGAGATTCTGGAACAACAAACCAAGGAAAAGGAAGTAGGATTTGAAGTAGCCCATAAAAAGCAGCTGTGCATTGATTATTATTGATTGGCTACCAACTGCCTGCCACTGAGCACATTAGAATGAACATAGGTATTACAAAGATAACCAAAGAATAGACATAACATCCAGATTGCAAAACTGTTATTCCAGATGTGTCACTCCCAAGAAACAACTCGACATTTTATTCAATTTAATCTCCTTGATTAAACAAACAGATAAACACTTCTGAATCTAAAGAAATTTGAATGATATATTTTAGGCCAAGAAACAGCCAGGCAGGGTGGATTTAGCAACGGAAGCAGTGGCAGTGTTACACCATATACAAGTCAAGCAAACATTTCAAGGATCAATTTTATGACAAAGGTGACTGAACAATATTTCTGCGCTTATTTCTGAAAACATTGTTAATTGCTATCGGGAGTACTAATCGTTTAAGGTAAAATAAATTTGATTTATAGCCCAAGCTAGGGCTGGATTACATTTCCCCACACAGTAATTGAGATCAAATGTCAACAAATATTTCAGTAAGCTGGGTGCACAGTGGCAAGGACCTTCGGTCTTGCTACAGGTAATAAGATAAAGGTACAGTTTGTAAAAAGCACAAGGCTGCTTACAAGAATAATTGCTGATCTCCTTTGCTCCTGGGCATGGCTATGCATACTAATAACTCAGATGATTTGCTACAAACACTACAAGATTTTGCAAGAGGAAAACATGAGCACCTTGCTATTTGCTGTGTTTACACTAAAAAACAAAAAAAATCTTAAGTTTTAAAGAAAGCAAACCAAGCACAAGAATATAATTCGGTGAACTTGCTGTATTCAAGGTTGCCATTATTCATGGGAAAATTCGGTCAACCATATGATTGTTGACTGGGAGACACTTGGACAGTTTTTGGGAGAACATACACCTCCACGCTGAGTCCTGAACATCACCCAATCTACTGACTCCAAGCTGTCCCAGAGTCACTGCTCTACCTCCCTTGACTAGCTCTGTGCAGCCCTCACCACGGGCTTTCTTCAGTCGCTGCCTACATTCACGAAGAAGCTGCACAGCCAACGGCGGACTTCCCAAAGTGAGGGATGGAGCGATAAGCATCTACGACGGTGGTATAGCAGTGATTGAGGGCGTTTGGTCCTCTGATGATGCAGGACATGTGCTGGTGGTAATTGGGGAGTGATTTCTTCTGTTAACATATTTATGGTTCATCAGCTGGTGAGTCAAAAGACAGTTGGTACTTCACTATCCACAAATGCACATACCAAGAGATAATCCCACATTTATAGTAACCAAGGTAAGTTTTTTTTTGTATTGTATTCAAGATGATCTGCTGTAAACCATGATTCCAGCCATTTTTCTCAGTGAAAGCAACAGCCATGATAATTGATTTCCTCTTTTTCCCCTCACAGGAACAAATGGCATGGTGGCAAGTGGAGTGGTTTTCCAGCACTGGATTGAGAGCAACAGCATTAGTAGTTTTAGTAAGAAGCAAAGGCAAAAGATGACAAACTTTCCCTGGGTTCTTTTGAACAAATTCCCATCTTGTTTAATTTCCCAGGCCTTTTGCATGACCTGCTCGAAGCTTCTTTTGTGCCTTGGGGTACTTCTGTCAATTTTCCACAACTCCTCCAAATCCTCATTCACAGCAAATTTCCATCATAACAAACACAAGAGTGAACTGCATTCCCAAAAACCTGTGGATGGGAAAAATATGCCTTTCCAATACATTATTAAAGTGCACTCTGCTTGTGCCAAGAGTGCAACTGAGTGGCAAAGGACTTGTATATTTGGATCTGGTTTTGCAGTTATTTCATGTAGATTAATCTTGTTTTTTTTCACCAGCAGTGCAAACATGAGAGAGGGGCAAGGTATTATGAGAATGGTTTTGAACCATCAGCAAACATTTGATCTTCTAAAGATGTACTGTAAATTGTATTATAGTGGGAATTATTTATTTGGTTTTTAATTGAAAGTTTATCGCAAAGTCTTTATTTGAGCCAGGAAAGGGTGGGGAGAAACATAACTTGAAATAGTCGTTGATTTATCATCTTGTTTACCAACTGTGAGAAACTTTGCTTTGTATGCTCTCCAGGCAAATCATCCATGCACGATTACAATCATAACATGCAGAATACATTGTCACAGCTACTGAAAAAGTGCAGATTAGAGACTGCAAGGAGTGAGAGGGCAAGGGAGAGTGCATTGAGGTAGATTGGGAGGTCAAAACCAGGAAGATGCATTGTTCAATCTCTGCATAATAAATTATCCTCCATTTGGTACTTGTAGACAGGAAATAAGCATCATAACCCCCCCCCCCCCCCCCCAGTTATTCTTACATAATCTTTTAAGTGTCATTTACAGTGATAGAGTGGGGGAAGGCTGAAGAAATGTTTACTTCACATTTGTGAAAATTATAATGACCTTGTACTGCTGATGTGCTAACTTAAAATGAGGAGCTTGCACATTACTTTTTGTTTATCACGACTGCTACTGATTGAATGAATAGGTTGTAGTACACTTGGAAACTGTAAATAGAATTATCTCCCCTTCCTCTCCCACCCCTTACCCATAGCCACTTCATGAGATACAACAGCAGTAAACAAATTACATAGGCAGTTTCAAGCAGTGAAATGGTTTTCCTCATTAATCTATTTTTCTCAAAATATAATAATCAGATGATCTAATAGATCAACCTACTTTAAATGTCAACTGATGCTTGACCAGAACTGGTTTGGGACAGGGCTGTGGCATTCATCCCTCTCCAACTTGTATGCTTATTGCATTCATGTACAGTATGATTTGACTGGATAACACACAATCAAAGTTTGTCACTGTGACAATAATAAACTAACAACAAAACCCAAATATCAGAACTGGTTTTTAAGCTATACAACTATCCCAGCTCAACAGTCATCAAATACCAAAACCTGCATTTGGTGGATACAACTAATAATGCAGCAGATCATAAATTAAATGAGTTATTTGCTATCTCAATCACTATAATTGGATCTTGCTGTTATTTACTGTGTTACTTCTTCCATCTCTACAACATGAGACAGTTATAATTTGTTGTCCATTCTGCCAGATGAACACTACCTAGTTTTTTTAGTCATTCAAAATCATTACTATTCAAAACATAATTTACATTTAAAATCAGATATTGAAAGCGAACCAACTCATTCGAGGAAAAGGGCAATTATACACATATAATTTACAACAAAGCATCAGGTAGGAAAATAGTTTATCACCAGTTTATAGGTTGTGGAAATGAATACATACCACTAATGTCCAGAAATTTTGAACACCTATACAGTGAAGGTTAGTAAGGATGGTGAGTTTTAGTTTGGATTTCGCTGGGTCCCACAATTAGCAGCATCCCCAGAAGAAAGAGGTCTGATGTTTTGCAAATGGCTCCGATTTATTTGGCAGCTACTGACAGGGGCACTTGCTAAGAGTCAGCAACATTAACATCTTACCAACTTGTATAACAGAGGTTTAACCTGCAAAGACAGGTCTAATTACTTTGGCAACCTCTAAATTAAGTGTTATGGAAATGCATTTAGAAGCTTCAAAATGCTACAAAGCATTTTTCAATACAACTCAAACCCACTCAACCTACATGTTAATTTGTAAAACAGTTAATGGTTGCAGGTTTGGGCAAATACAATGGCCACGAAGGGAAAGTATGGAAAACATGGCAATAAAAATGCCCACGATCAAGTTGGAGAGCTCAAGATTAAGAAAATGAAATTTTCTATTATATCCAGTCATAAACACATTTAGATGACAATTTATGCACAAGTGTTGCTGAACTCACTCATATAATAAACAATATTTTGGTTAAATCATTAATAATAAAATATCATTTATTTAATTTCTGAGATGAGAGATCTGTTCAGCATCAGCAAAATAAGTATACAATTTTAATTTTGATAAATTGGAAACTAAATATATTTCTGTATAAAACAAGACATACATTAAAAAGGTAGAAACAAGGAGCAGCAGATGCTAATTTATACCAACGTTAGACACAAAGTGCTGGAGTAACTCAATGAGTCAGGCAGCATCTCTGGAGAAAAAGGATGGGTGACGTTTCAGGTCAGGTCTGAAGAAGGGTCACGACTAGAAATGTCACCTATCATTTTTCTCCAGAGATGTTGCCTGATCCACTGAGTTAGTCCAACATCATGTGTCAAAACAGGAATAAAATTAGTTTAGCACAGTTTATGCTGCTACGATACGATAAACTTTATTCATCCCCGGAGGGAAATTGGTCTGCCAATTGGGTACATTAAAACTGCTGTATTTGGAGAATGAAAACTAAAATCTAGAGCACATTTGTATAGACAATGGACTTTGGTATTATGCAAAATTCACATTCATCATTCCAAAGTCGTGTAAACAGGAATATAAATGCATTTTTCGCTACAGCTCAACATTGTGAGGATTAGTAGTTGGCCAAAGGACTGCGTATTTTGAGAAAGGATGATTTAAAAAAATACACTGGAGGAAGATCAAGTTCGAGAACAAATAATATAAAAACAAACCAACAATATAAAAACAAACAATAAATGTTTCGACAGGTATATAAAAAGTGGCTAAAAAAGTCTAAAAATGAAATTAAACCAAGACCTAGAGAAGCTACAGAGATTATAACTATATTTTTTATCAGCCTTCATGGTAGAACATTAAAAACATCCCAATTGTAAAATACAGGGAGCAAGTAATTTAAAATGATCTCTATTACAAGAAAAAGTTCTAGACAAACTAATGGATCTGACAAGTTTCCTAGGGCTACATACTAGGGTCTTGGTGGAATTAGCTGGAAAATTGTGTTGGTTGCAATCTACAAAAAAAATTTGATCCTGGCGGAGGTCCTGTAGGATTAGAATCACAAATGTAACACCAGTTTAAGAAGGAAGGGAGTAAACATAAACTTAGCCAAATATCCGTATTTATAAAAATGCTGGAATAGAAACATAGAAAATAGGTGCAGGAGGAGGCCATTCGGCCCTACGAGCCTGCACCACCATTCATTGCGATCATGGCTGATCGTCCGCAATTAATAACCCATGCCCGCCTTCTCCCCATATCCCTTGATTCCACTAGCCCCTAGAGCTCTATCTAACTCTCTCTTAAATCCATCCAGTGATTTGGCCTCCACTGCCCTCTGTGGCAGGGAATTCCACAAATTCACAACTCTGGGTGAAAAAGTTTTTTCTCACCTCAGTCTGAAATTGTCTCCCCTTTATTCTAAGACTGTGGCCCCTGGTTCTGGATTCGCCCAACATTGGCAACATTTTTCCTGCATATAGCTTGTCCAGTCATTTTATAATGTTATAGGTTTCTACAAGATTCGCCCCTCATCCTTCTAAACTCCAGTGAATACAAGCCTAGTCTTTTCAATCTTTCCTCATATGACAGTCCCACCTTCCCAGGGATCAATCTCGTGAACCTACGCTGTACTCCCTCAATCACAAGGATGTCCCTCCTCAAATTAGGAGACCAAAACTACACAATACTCCAGATGTGGTCTTACCAGAGCCCTATACAACTACAGAAGAACCTCTTTACTCCTATACTGAAATCCTCTTGTTGTGAAGGCCAACATTGCATTAGCTTTCTTCACTGCCTGCTGTACCTGCATGGCAACTTTCAGTGACTGGTGTACAAGGACACCCAGGTCTTGCTGTACCTCCCCCTTACCTAACCTAACCTTATTGAGATAATAATCTGCTCCCTTGTTTTTGCCACCAATCTATTCAGAGTTAACCTCAGAACATTTAGGAAATCATAAGACGATCAAGGAGAGTCAACAGGGTTTTATAAAAGGGAAATATGCTTGACGAATTTGCAAGTGTTCTTTGGGGTTGGATATAAGTTAACACAGATGTAGTGTATTTGATAAGGCTTACTTCACAGAGCACGTGGGGCTCGGGATAATATACTGACAAAGATAAGGAAGGGACTGTCGAACAAATGAAAAACAGTTGGAATAAATGAGCCATTTTCAATAACCAGAAAAGTACAACAGGGATCAGTGCTGGGTCCTCAATTATTTAACAATCCATTTTAACAACTTGGATGAAGGAACCAAATATACTACAGCAAATTCACCGATGATATAAAAATAGGTGTGAGCAAGCTGTGAAGACGATACAAAGAGTCTGTAATGGGATATAGATAGGTAAAGTGACTAGGCAGGAAGTTGACAGATGCAGTACAACATGACGTTATTCACTTTGGAATGAAAGATAAAAAGCAAATATGGAGCTAGATCTCAAACATTATGGTATGAACAGGCTCCTTTTACTTGAAACATAACAAGGTAGTATACGAGTACAGGAAGTAATTAGAAAGGCTGGCCTTGAATACAAGAGTATGGGGTATCAAAGCAGAGGTTTTGATACAACTTTCAGGGAGCACTGATGAGACTGCCAGTGCAGCTTCCCCATATTTAAGAAAGGATTTCTTGCAATGGAGGCAAGGTTCACTCAGTTGATTCCTGGGATGAACAGGTTGATGTTGGAAAAAAGGTTGAAGATTGGGCCCTGTGCTTATTGGAGCATGGAAAAATGAAAAAGAATCTTATGGAAACATAAGATTCTGAAGGCGTTTGACCTAGGATGCTTCCGCTCATCAGGGTATTTAGAACTAGGGGCATCATTTCAAAATAACAGGTTGCCTGCTTCAGACAGATAAGGAATTTCTTCTCTCAGAGGGCTGTGGATCTTGAGAATTCTCTACTCCAGCGCATTGTGGAGGCAGCCTGGCCACTATTCGAGTGACAATCATTTAAACAAGGGACACAAGGAGCATGGGGAAAGTAACAACAATGTAATGTTGACGCCAAGATTGAATCAGCAAAGAACTTATTAAATGGCAGAACAGCCTCGATGAACCAATTTGTTAACTCCTGCTTCTTTTGTTATTATTATCCTACAAGGATAATATAAAGACCCATATAAGGAACCTAGTAATTACACCCTCATCAACAATACGTCAATTTATACTGATGCAGGGTCCCTGATACCTCCCCCATGTGGCAATTGTTAATAAGCAAACTTGTAAAGCGAGTTTTGGAATGAATGTTATCAACCGTGAAAGAGAAAAACACATACAGGTACAACTGAAAGACACAAGACATTTCCCTGCCACCTACAAAAGGTGTTGGCATGGTCTGGAACAAGACCATTCCTCTCTTGCCCAACACCAATAAAACTAATTACAATACTTAGCCCTCGCCAAAAATCACCTAATTCAGTTCTGGCCAGTACAGTAATTGAATCTAGAAGTTGCCTGGTTTGTTTAGTATATTACCATACAAATTAGTAACTCAATTTACATTTAAAAGTAACTTTAATGCAGAAAAATGCCACATGTCATACTATGCAAGATATATTGGAAGAGGAGGATGTGGGACGGGACAACAAATTCAACACTTAAAAACCACCGTACATCAAGATACATCAGGCTAAGTCACCATATCTGAGCGACATGCTTTGAAGTTTCAATAGGTTTAGAGAACATGGCCATGAGTTTTTGTCCCAACACATTACATCCATGAGCAGCAGCACGGATACCACGCTTGTTATTGTAACACTACTTCATTAAAAACAAAATACCTCATACTGTAGGCTCCTGCCCCTAACTCCTGGCCGATTCCAGACAAACTGGCGTCGAAATCTTGCACCAGGCCGGATTCAATAACCTCGTCCGGCATCGGCATCTTCAGCGCCCAGGCCATCGCCGCGGTCAATACAGTCCGTAATCAAGATGATAGATGTGATCCCGGGCTTCAGTCAGAGAGATGCGATCCAGGCAGAGAAACGGGTCGCCCCACGACAAAAATAATTAAACCGCTTTAACGGTGCTTTACAGTGGATAAAACGCGCGCGTATGCATTAAAAAGAACGCCATAGAGTAGAGGCGGAGGACGAGGATGCCGTCCCGCTGAGGCTGGGTCGCGGACAACACGACCCGCGCTCGCGCTCGCGCTCCAGCTCCAGCCCGCCCATCGAAGATGGCGCCGCTGTTCCGTCAGCGGGAGACTCTGCCTCCTCACTGGCTGTTTGCCCCGTCAACCAACTCCTGCCGCCCAATCAACACCGGACCTCTCTGTTTCTATGTGACACCGCTCGAGAGTCCGCCAATCAGCGCCGGGCAGAAGGCGGGCTACTCGACGCTTCAGGAAGGGGCTCTTCTCCAATTCAAACATTTTCTTCAATGATAGACTATTCTTCTCACAAGGAGGTAAAAGGCAGACCCTTTTTTTCCATCTCCACCCTTTGGGACCAGTTTTCCCACAAGATGGAGCATACTTTGACAATTGTTGGCACCCACCCCAAGTGATTTTTCATCATAGAGTGACACAGCTTGGAAACAGGCCCTTCGGCCAACTTGCCCACACCGGCCAACAATGTCCCATCTACACTAGTCCCACCTGCATGCACTTGGCCCATATCCCTCTAAACCTGTCCTATCCATGGACCTGTCAAATAATTTATTAAAACGTTGCAATAGCCTCTGCCTCAACTACCTCCTCTGGCAGCTCGTTCCATACACCCACTACCCTTTGTGTGAAAAAGTTACCCCTCGGATTCCTATTAAATCTTTCCCCCTTCACCTTGAAGCTATGTAATCTGGTCCTCGATTCCCCTACTCTGGGCTGGAGACTCCGAGCATCTACCCAATCTATTCCTCTCATGATTTTATACACCTCTATAAGATCACCCCTCATTCTCCTGCGCTCATATGGTCATAAGTGATAGGAGCAGATTTAGGCCATTCGGCCCATCAAGTCTACTCTGCCATTCAATCATGGCTGATCTATCTCACCCTCCTAACCCCATTCTCCTGCCTTCTCACCATAACCCGTGACACCCGTACTATTTATCGCTGCCTTAAAAATATTCATCGACTTGGCCTCCACAACCTTCTGTGGCAAAGAATTCCACAGATTCACCACACTCTGACAAAATAAATTCCTCCTCATCTCCTTCCTAAAGGAACGTCCTTCAACTCTGAGGCTATGACCTCTGGTCGTAGACTACCAGTGGAAACATCGACTCCACATCTACTTCAGATCACAAGAATTCATTATAAAGAATGTACTCATCTCCTTCCTGGTACTTTTGCCATTTATTTTAAATCTGTGTCTTCGATTTACCAACCTTTCTGACAAAGCAAACTGTTCCGTCTCAATTTTTGCATCAAATCCTTTCAGCATTTAGAACACAATTATGGAATCTTTTCTTAATGGACAATAGACAATAGGTGCAGGAGTTGGCCATTCGACCTTTCGAGCCAGCACCACCATTCAATGTGATCATGGCTGATCATCCCCAATCAGTACCCCGTTCGTGCCTTCTCCCCATATCCCCTGACTCCACTATCTTTAAGAGCCCTATCTAACTCTCTCTTGAAAGTATCCAGAGAACTGACCTCCACCGCCCTCTGAAGCAGAGAATTCCACAGTCTAACAACTCTGTGAGAAAAAGTGTTTCCTCATCTCCATTCTAAATGGCTTACCCCTTATTCTTAAAATGTGGCCCCTGGTTCTGGACTCCCCCAACATCGGGAACATGTTTCCTGCCTCTAGCATGTGCAAACCCTTAACAATCTTATATGTTTCAATGAGATACCCTCTCATCCTTCTAAACTCCAGTGTGTACAAGCCCAGCTGCTCCATTCTCTCAGCATTTGACAGTCCCGCTATCCTGGGAATTAACCTTGTAAACCTACGCTGCACTCCCTCTATAGCAAGAATGTCCTTCCTCAAATTAGGGGACCAAAACTGCACACAATACTCCAGGTGTGATCTCTGTTCTATGTAGAATAAACCCACTTCTTCCAATCAGTCTATACAAAATCTCTTCTAGGCTGCGTCTTCTGCACAAGCCCCAATATTTTGACATCTGTAGTGTAATTCCCACAATTAGCCACAGTGTTCTCCCGAGATCTAGTCAGTACTGGTTTAGTTACAAAAAAGAAAATTATGTTTCACAATGGCACAGTCAAACATAAGCAATATTTCTCCCTATGGTGCTGAAGAATTGCCCCAAGAATGACAGGTGCATGGATAGGACAGGTTTAGAGGGATATGGGCCAAATGCAGGCAGGCGGAACTAGTGTAGATGGGGCATCTGGTGTGGGCAAGTTGGGCCGAATGGCCTGTTTTCAACGCTATAAGACTCTAAAGTCTAAAATAAACTCAAATTGCATCTTCAAAGTATGCTAGGTAAGTAGGACCAGAGAATATATGCAGAAATTAATTAATAATTAGTAATGAATCTATATCAGGAGAGCTTAATGAGAGAGGAATGTTGTCAGTAATTTACCCAAACAACATACTCAAGGCAAGATAGTTACATTATCTAAAATAAAATGAGTGTATAATGGGAAAGTAAATTATTCTGTGGGATCCTGGATGGAGTGAATGACCTTTTCTTATCCCCGACTTCTCTTGGGGCAGTGTGCCAACATTTTGTGCAATGATTGCAATTGTACCAAAATAACTCCACACAATTTCTGAACCAACTTGTACTTAACCTTTCAGAAGCTGAGAAATGTGTGCCATCTACAGATTATTCTAACAGTACTTCAACCATTCAATCATTTCATTAAATGCCATTTCCAGTCATTAATTGTATGCAACTGCAAATATGCTTTTCTGTGAAATATTATTCCTAATCATTACAAAACCTCTTCCAGCTTTCTTCCAACCCCTCCCTACAATCAGCCTGAAGAAGGGTCACAACCCAAAACGTCACCTATCCATGTTCTCCAGAGATGCTGCCTGACCTGCTGACTTATTCCAGCACTTTGTGTCTTTTTTTATAAACCAGCATCTGCAGTTCATTCTGTCTGCATAGAGTGGCTACAAGACAAGCACAGAAGCTGGGTATCCTGTAGCAAGCGACCCACCTCCAGTCACTTTCCATCATCTGCAAGTATGGCATTGCACTTGTCTGGACAAGTGCAGCTCCAGCAACACTTGAGAAACTATATATCATCCAGAACCAAATAACCCACTTGCACCCGTCCACCACAGTTGTACTCGGCACCCCACCCACCACCCTAAATGTTCACTCCCTCCGCCACACGGTGGCTGCAGGGTGCACCATCTACAAAATGCACTGCTGATACTCACCCGGACTACTCCGCCAACACCTCCCACATCCACATTTTCTCTCATAAAGAAGGATAAGGGCAGCACCAGCATTCGATCACTACCACCCGCAGCTCCCTCTCTCTAAGTCACACATCATCCCAGAGGTATGGCGTTAAGCTGGGGGAAGGGGCAGTGTGACCTGCACAAAGCTAACCACTCACAAAGGGAAGGCACCTACTGTGCCCTCCATAATGTTTGGGACAAAGACCCATCATTTCTTCATTTGCCTCTGTAAGCCACAATTTGAGATTTGTAATAGAAAGAAATCATATGTGATTAAAGTGCACATTGTCAGATTTTAATAAAGGGTATTTTTATACATTTTGGTTTCACCATGTAGAAATTAAAACAGTGTGTATACGTAGTCCCCCCATTTCAGGGCACCATAATGTTTTGGACACAGCAATGTAATGTAAATGAAAGTAGTCATGTTTAGTATTTTGTTGCATATCCTTTGCATGCAATGACTGCTTGAAGTCTGCGATTTATGGGCATCACCAGTTGCTGGGTGTCTTCTCTGGTGATGCTCTGCCAGGCCTGTATTGCAGCCATCTTTAGCTTATGCTTGTTTTTGGGGCTAGTCCCCCTCAGTTTTCTCTTCAGCATATAAAAGGCATACTCAATTGGGTTCAGATCGGGTGATTGACTTGGCCACTCAAAAATGTACAATTTTTTAGCTTTGAAAAACTCCTTTGTTGCTTTAGCAGTCTGTTTGGGATCATTGTCTTGCTGTAGAATGAACTGCCGGCCAATGAGTTTTGAGGTAGTTGTTTGAACTTGAGCAGATAGGATGTGTCTATACACTTCAGAATTCATTATGTTACTACCATCAGCAGTTGTATCATCAATGAAGATAAGTGAGCCAGTACCTTCAGCAGCCATACATGCCCAGGCCCTAACACCCCCACAACTGTGTTTCACAGATGAGGTGGTATGCTTTGGATCTTGGGCAATTCTTTTTCTTCTCCATACTTTGCTCTTGCCATCACTCAGATATAATCTTTGTCTCATCTGTCCACAAGACCTTTTTCCAGAACTGTGGTTGCTCTTTTAAGTACTTCTTGGCAAACTAACCTGGCCATCCTATTTTTATGGCTAACTAGTGGTTTGCATCTTGCAGTGTAGCCTCTGTATTTCTGTTCATGAAGTCTTCTGCGGACTGTGGTCATTGACAAATCCACACCTGACTCCTGAAGAGTATTTCTGATCTGTCAGACAGGTGTTTGTGGATTTTTCTTTATTATAGAGAGATTTCTTCTGTCATCAGCTGTGGAGGTCTTCCTTGGCCTGCCAGTCCCTTTGCGATTAGTAAGCTCACCAGTGTTATCTTTCTTCTTAATGATGTTCCAAACAGTTGGTTTTGGTAAGCCTAAGGTTTGGCTGATGTCTCTAACAGTTTTATTCTTGTTTCTCAATCTCATAAGGGCATCTTTGACTTTCATTGGCACAACTTTGGTCCTCATGTTGATAAACAGCAATAAAAGTTTCCAAAGGTGATGGAAAGACTAGGCGCTGAGAGCTCTCTTATACCTGCATTAAGGAGCCATTTAAACACACCTGAGCAATTACAAACACCTGTGAAGCCATGTGTCCCAAACATTATGGTGCCCTGAAATGGGGGGACGATGTATAAACACAGTTGTAATTTCTACATGGTGAAACCAAAATGCATAAAAATACTCTTTAATAAAATCTGACAATGTGCACTTTAACCACATGTGATTTTTCTATTACAAATCCTAAATTGTGGAGTACAGAGGCAAATAATAAATGATGGTTCTTTGTCCCAAACATTATGGAGGGCACTGTACACGTATCCTATTAAACAATTTAGATATTTTGTTTCATTGGGTTCATTTTGAATTCATTATGTCTGATATTACAGAAATAGTTATTTTTGATGAGACTGCCTTGCCAATCATTCATTTTCATCAGGCGGTGTGGATAATACTTTGAAATTGATTAATAAATTGTACACTTGTACCCATGGCTGTTATGTTTGTCACTCATTCGTATGTTTAGTTTTAGTTTAGTTTAGTTTATTTTCAAAGGTACCGAAGTATAGTGAAGAGCCTTTTTGTTGCATGTTATCCAGTCAGCAGAAAGACTGTACATGATTACAATCAAGCCGCCCAAAGTGTACAGATACAGGATAAAGGGTAAAACTTTGAGGACAAAATAAAGTCCAGTAAAATACGATTAAACATAGACCGAGGGGCAGGTCAGGACCGCTCTCTAGTTGGTGATAGGATGGTTCAATTGCCTGACAACAGCTAGGTAGAAACTGTCCCTGAATTTGAAGGTGTGCGTTTTCACACTTCTTTTTTCACGTTGATGAATTATAAATGGAAATCAAGGAGATGGCAGATAAATAAAACAGGTATTTCACAACAGTCTCCACTGAGGATAAAATGAACATCTCCAAAATAGCTGTAAATCAGGAAATGAAAGGGGGAGGGGGGGAGGTAGGGTAATAGTGCTACAGTATGTAAACTCTTGGGGCAGTGGTCTGGCAAGTCTCCTCATGCTGATGGACTTCATTCTAGATGGTAAAGGAAGTGGCACTGAGAAGTCGATGCATTGTTTTCAATTTTTTTTAATTTCTGGATTTGTGGAAAGGAGCTAATGTAGTTTCCGTATTCAAAACTACAGGCCAGTTAGATTAATATCTGTCACAGGGAAAATGTTAGAAGGTAGTATTGGAGATATTATTACAGTGCACTTGAAAACAAATCAAGGTAATTAGACAAAGTCAACATGGTTTTGTGAAAGAAAAGAAAGAAATATAGGGTGGCCCCAGTGGCACAACTGGTCTCACTCGACCACGGTTGAGTCAGGGGATGCCTGATGGATAGTTTGCAAGATGGTGACGCTTCTTTCACCACTTACACTGTGTGCTCCTGATGGAGGGATTCAAGATTCTCAAACCCACTTCACATGGACCTTCTCCACTCTGTACAGGCATTGCATAGAGATTCCTAGATGTTCATAAGTACGTGGAGCAGAATTAGGCCCTTCGACTCATCAAGTCTACTCCGCCATTCAATCATGACTGATCTATCTTTCCCTCTCAACCACATTCTCCTGTCTTCTCCCATAAACCCCGACACCCGTACTAATCAAGAATGTGTCAATCTCTGCCTTAAAAATATCCATTGGCTTGTGGCCTCCACAGCCTTCTGTGGCGATGAATTCCACAAATTCACCACCCTCTGACTAAGAAAATTGCTCCTTATCTCCTTCCTAAAGGTACATCCTTTTATTCTGAGACTATGGGCTCTGGTCCTAGACTCTCCCACTGGTGAAAACATCCTCTCCACATCCACTCTATCCAGGAATGTAGGATCAGCACATACTACAGTTCAGAGGGCATGAAATGCACACCATAAAGACCAATGGTACTGTAGATGGTGGTACCAGAGAGAGATCACTAAATATGAGTGCCTGAGGAAATTCCAGCTCTGGAGGGATTGCCAGTGAGAGTTGCAATCTGTCGTGACAAAATATACAGGCAGGGTGTTATGATCACTACAATAATCCGTATTACCTCTTCTACAGAATTCTGTGTAACAGCAACATGAGAGGTTGTTCTGGGAACATACAAATGGTTTTTGACCACCTTAAGGAAATCGCACACATACGTGCACACTCTGCACATTTTACATAAGCACGCCTGCCATAACTCTTTAAAGGGTGGCTCCTGGAAGAATTTGCTGCTTGATGCAAACTTGCAATGCCATTCCTTAGCTCGGCAGGCAGCGTCTGAAGTGCTGAATAACCCCTTCAGATATTGAATACTGAAGCACTGGACAGATCAGGAATCAAATCCAGGTCTCCCGCACAGTTGACAGCAATATCACCCCCGGAAATATATGCAATCAGTGATTTGAAAATGGGAAGCGAGTAAAACAATGTTGCAACAGGGTGTTGGAATTAGTCATTTGTTTAGTTCCTTGGAGGACTGCGGTTGTTTCTTGTGAGCAGCAGCAGCAAGTTATAGGTGACAATAATAATGCCAATGAAGCGCCGGTAGTAGTTGCAGTAAGGCAGTAAGAAAAGCAGTTGCCATAACTCAGCGACTATTGAAGTAACTTCCATGACTACGCGCCCAGGCAACATTAAACAAATTTGCGACCTTACATCTTCTGTTTTTATCTTACCTTTAGGTTCGCTTCCGTCGTCTTGGTATTTCGACTGGAACATTTTTTGTTGTTAGATTCTTCTCTTTTGTTTTTTCATCCGACTCACCGTATCAAAATGGAGGGGGACCGACATTCTGGCAGGTAGGTTTGCTAGGGCTACACGCCTGGGTTTAAACTAAATAGTGGGGGGGGAGGGATTGACAAATTGGGAGTATAAACATGGAGTTGAAGGGGAAGTGAGTATAGGGAAAATTACAAAAGATTTTTGAATTAATGAGAAGGGATAAAAGAGTAAGGTCAGGGCCAATTGCGAGCGGTGCGAGGGGGGGGACGTGAATATGGAGGTCAAAGTGTTGTATATGAATGCGCAAAGTATAAGGAATAAAGTGGACGAGCTTGAGACTCAGTTAGAAATTGGCAAGTATGATGTTGTGGGAATTACAGAGACATGGCTGCAAGGGGGTCAGAGCTGGGAACTGAATATCCAACGGTATACCTCCTATCGAAAAGAGACAGGTGGGCAGAGGGTGTGGGGTAACTCCGTTGTTGTGGAATGAAACTCAGTCCCTTGCAAGGGGTGACATTGAAACAGGAGATGTGGAGTCAGTATGGATAGAACTAAGGAATTGTAAGGGTAAAAAGACCCTAATAGGACATCTACAAACAGTAGCCTGGACATAGGGTGCAAGTTGAATCAAGAGTTAAAATTGGCATGTAGCAAAGGTAATGCTGTGGTTGTTATGGGAGATTTGAACACGCAGGCAGACTGAGAAAATCAGGTTGGTACTGGACCCCAAGAAAGGGACTTTGTAGAGTGCCTTCATGATGCGTATTGGAGCCTACCAAGGAGAAGGCAATTCTGGATTTAGTGTTATGTAATGAACCGGATTTGATAAAGGAACTTGAGGTTAATGAGCCATTGGGAGGTAGTGACCATAATCAGGTCAGGTTTAATCTACAATTGGAGAGGGAGAAGGGTAGATCGGAGGTGTCAGTGTTACGAAGGTAAGCTAGCCAAGAATATAAAGGAGGAAATATACAAGAGGAGTCAAGTATAGGAGCAAAGAGGTCCTTCTGCAGTTGTACAGTGCCCTAGTGAGACCACACCTGGAGTATTGTGTGTAGTTTTGGTCCCCTAATTTGAGGAAGGACATTCTTGCTATTGAGGGAGTGCAGCGTGGGTTTACAAGGATGGCAGGACTGTCATATGCTGAGAGAATGGAGCGGCTGGGCTTGTACACTCTGGAGTTTTGAAGGATGAGAGGATATCTTATTGAAACATATAAGATTGTTAAGGGTTTGTACACGCAAGAGGCAGGAAACATGTTCCCGATGTTGGGGGAGTCCAGAACCAGGGGCCACAGTTTAAGAATAAGGAGCAAGCCATTTAGAACGGAGACGAGGAAACACTTTTTCCTCACAGAGTTGTGAGTCCATGGAATTTTCTGCTTCAGAGGGCGGTGGAGGCCGGTTCTCTGGATACTTTCAAGAGAGAGTTAGATAGGGCTCTTAAAGATAGCGGAGTCAGGGGATATCGGGAGAAGGCAGGAACGGGGCACTGATTGGGGATGATCAGCCATGATCACATTGAATGGCGGTGCTGGCTCAAAGGGCCGAATGGCCTACTCCTGCACCTATTATCTATTGTCTAAAATGTTTTAGCAGGATCAGAGAATGCAAATCAGATCTCAGTGAGAAACATTTCTCAAATGCTCAAAAGAATTGCAATAAAAAATAAGAAAAATGCCCGTTTCACTATCTGAAAGCCTGTTCATAAATTGAAAAGAACTTATGAAGAAGTGTGTAGGAAGGAACGTCAGATGCTGGTTTACACCAAAGATAGACACAGAATGTAATTGGAGTACCTGAGATACGTAAGGCCTTATCATTTGCAATGGGAAGAAGATGCATTTAAAGCGTAAGAGATTTGATGATTTGTATACATTTGTAGATGATTAATTAGTGCAAAAAAAATTAGCGACACTCAAGTCACATATTTGCTTTGCGTCCCGATTGCGCACGTCTTTGGGTGTACAGTAATTTAATACAGTAATTTAATAAATATAGTAGTTTCTAGACTCAGATATCATTTCCTTTTACCGATGCAATCTTTTTTGTAAGACATTGCCAGTCATGAACTTGGAGACTGACAGTGCAAATCGTTGCAGCTGTCCTTTAGTCCCAGCAGCAGCTACTTACCTAGATTAATAACCTTATAAACACAGACCATGCGAGAAAGTAAACTTCACAATCATGATGGTGCTGAGGAAGTGGCTCCACCAGCTGTACCACTGTGCCACCCATTATCATGACCAATTGGGAAATCTATTTATCGCTTTGCAAATCGCAGGGGCAAACTTGATTGAATAATGCAGACGTAGTTCTGAATGTGTAAAAGCACAACAGAGGATCCTTCCTCGTACCTGGAGCACATTGGAGTCAGGTCTGACTGTTCGAGGAAGGATTTGCCAACAACCTTTAACAGGCGAAAGAAGACAATCCTCTAATAGAGGATCAAGGCAATCAGTACTAAAAAGCTTTTAGTTTTTTTTATAAAGCAATGTTTTTCAAAAGTCAGTGCCAATGCACATATACTGTACAATCATGTCTGACCCAGAATCTCTTCGTGAAAGCATTTGTTTTAATGTTATTTTTGTCTGATTTATTTGCTCTTACAATGGTGGCCTGGCACCTACTTGGTCATTAGTGCTACTGGGGAAAAAATGAACCTTTAATTTAATTTTGGCTTGGTGGAGGTCTCTTAAAAGCCTAATCAAAGCATGAGTCGTCAGAATTTGTCCCCAGTTGAACTTGGCAATCACATTCAAGTTATGTCAGATTGCCTACGGTTGACAGAGCTGCTCTCAACCAAATACAGACAGTTGTTTGTTCAGTATGAGAGACAGTTATTTTCAAGCCCAGTCAAGAGTTAAAGACGTACAAAGTTCTGGTGATGAATTTTCATTATATTTAATCAGGGTATTTAAATCGTGGCATGTGGAGTTCTCACATAAAATGGTGCAAGTCACTTGTAGCTTCTGCAGTCAAATGGAATGCAGAGAAAGAAATATTTTGTAGATAAAAGTATTTTATAAAAAAAATAGCAGAGTATCAGATTATAACCCCTTTTTATAACTTGTTTGGAATCTTGGGGAAAGTTCTTAAAGATATGTGGTCACTTATAACTGGCGGACACTCTGTATTACCCGTGCTTCAGACATTCAGTGCAGGAGTGCTGGTCTGCATAGGTCAGTAGATTACCACAAAGGCTGTTGGAGCAACTCAGAGGGTCTGGCAGCATCCGTAGATGTAAATGGACCTACGGCGTTCTGAGTCAGAACCCTTCTTCAGACAGTGCAAGAAGGAATTATAGATACTGGTTTACACCGTAGACACAGAATGTTGGGGTAACTCAGTGGGTCAGGCAACATCTCTGGAGAAAAGGACTCGGTGACGTTTCGGGTGGGGATCCTTCTTCAGACTGAGAGCCAAGGCAGAGGGAAACTAGAGGTATGAAAATGTACAGAGAACAAATCAGAGCCGGCACGGAAATGTGGAGCCCACAATGGTCCATTAACGTATTGAGGGCCATAAGATTTCAGTATTAAATATTACAGAAGGGTGAATGAAGTAGATGGGGAGAAACAAAGCACAGACCAGCTGCTTCCTCATAGAATGTGAAAGCCAGATATATAACTAATGCAGCTTACTATTGTTCAGCTATCAGCAGTTTGTTTCATCCTATACCTTGACCCTTTCTAATGCAAATTGTCCAGGCAGGGGGAAAAAAGGCAAATACAACTCGGGGTGTCCCACCCTATCAAAAAATAATGTAGTAATATTGTCAACCTCAATTCTCAAAGCTGACAGAGCTGTACATCCGTGAGACCAAGTGTAGCCTTGGTGATGGTTTTGCCAAACATTTGCGCTCGGTCCACCAAGGCCTACTGAATCACCCAGTTGCTAACCATTTTAACTCCTGTTCCCAATCCCATACTGATCTTTCTGTCCTGGGCCTCCTCCATTGCCAGAGTGAGGCCACTCGCAAACTGGAGGAACAGCACCTCGTGTCCTGCATGGGTAGCATACAACCCAATGGTGTGAACTTTGAATTCTCCAATTTTAAATAACCTCTAATTACCTCCCCACACACCCTTTTCTTACCCCTCTTCCCTTGTGCCCCACCTGTACTCGCACCTATTTTTCCCTGTCCCGCCCCCCCTTCCACCTACATTCCTTCCTCAAGCTTCAAAATGTGCTACTTCAACTTTGTCTCACACCTTCTGTTTTTTATCACCGGCTTTTGTCCAAAAATCTACCTACCTACCAACCCCCCCCCCCCCCCCCCCCCCCCCCTGTATTCACCTATTACCTGCAACAATTTGTCCTGACCCTCCTCTCTTCCAGCTTTCTCTCCCGCCTCCTCAATCCCGACCCAAAAACGTCACCTATCTATGTTCTCCAGAGATGCTGCCTGACCCGCTGAGTTACTCAAGCACTTTGTGTCTATTTAATAAACCTGACAAGTTCTATGTAATGGTACAACAATGATATGGAAGTACGTGGTTGTCTTGTGCACTGGCATCTATCTGCATTAGAAACCTTTACCGAATGACGTTCTGGAGCTTGAGAAGAATTTGAGCGATTCACTGTTGGAGAAGAGATTTTTTTTTCTCTCTGACAAAAACCTTCAAAAGAAAATTAGCTCTTTGTTAGGAAGAGCGTAATATTCAAGTATAACAAAGGACAAACATTTTAGTTCCATACAATAAGTTAACACCACACAAAGGAAAACACATTTTGAACTGTACTGTCAAAATAATACTTTATTATTTTTCTTATCAGCTTCTATTCACAAATTAGTAGCAGATGACTATTCACAATTGTATATATTTTGTTTGCAGACCCCCATGGAATTGTATACTACTGTAATTAATCAATCTTTAAAATTCAAACTCAAAGAAAATCACTATGATTAGTAATAAAGAGCTCAAGCTTATTTGACCTTTTTCATGCCAAGAAACCTTTTTTTTAAAAATGTAATCTGTCAGTCTATCTTATTTGCAGTATATTTTAAAGTATACTTTTCTAAAGAAACAAAACAGAAATGGTAGAGGGAGGGAGTGGGATAAAGACCCTAGTTTTTAACATGTAGCAAACCAAATGCTGATGAAATGCTTTATTGAAATTTGCTAAAATGTTATTTTGTAAGCTTCACAGCTCCGTTGGGAATTTCAACTCAATAGACATGTGTTTCAGTTAGATCAGGTTGGCTACAGTGAAATCTGATCAGTAAGAAGTTCTGACTGAAAGCTGAAGGACATTATCATACCTGTCAGATGCATTAGATGTTTAGATGTTTACAGGATGGGGTTTGCTGTGAGCTGGAATTGTATTGTTTCCCCCTTCACTGTTCGTACCTCAGGAATCTCATGCCAGTGCCTGAGAGTTCGCAGTGTTGCGAAAAGATGTCTGTCCTACATAAATAATGCTTCGTGAAGAGTCAGTGCTGTATTATGGAAAATATAAGTGCAGCTCTAGTTTACTGTTACTTAGAAAGAGTGCAGCATTTCCCCAAATGACAGTTTTTCCCACGTAATATCACGATTTCTGAATTTATTTTCACAATTTGTGAAAGCAAATCCAAATGTTTTGAATGAACTGAGCCTCATCAAAAATTGAGACAGTCAGAATAGCTACATCATGGAGAATCTTCAATGTGTGAGGAGCTTTGTTCTATACCTATGTGTATTTACATGTGCACATACACAGAGATGTACATGCATGTATAAATATTAGGAGACTGTAATCAGGTGCTGCGGTTTTAGCTGGAGCTTTTGAAACAAATTGATCAGAATTATGTATGATACAGCTTTATCCATTTTCCAACTAGGTGTTACAGAAAATCAATAATATTTTATTCATTTTTTTGTACAGAAATAGAAACACTCACTGTGGGGGTAAGCATGTAAACTCTCAGTTCCTTGATCATATTTCACCTTGCCTGTCATATCCCAAATTAATTAATCTCTCCAAATATTTATCCAATTGCCTTGAACCTGTGACCATAATCAGCTCTTGATACCCCTCTGAGCAGTTCATTTCATTCATTCATGGCACTGTTCAAAGTAGTTCCATGTAAACTCTCACTTCACCTTCTTTCTCCTCAGGTCATGGCTATGCTACGAGTTGGGATTTCCAATAACATTTGTTGAAATAACAAGTGTCCAGCTATGTATTTTTCCCCATAGTAATAATAAACTTAAACTGAAAATACTAAACTGTGAAATACTGAAAACACATTTCTGATTAGTTAAGAATTTCTTTACACTTGTAATACAATTAGAATAGACATACTACGTATAACTATTACCTATACTTTACTAGTAAGGAATATATAAACTCACTCATAGCTTTGCTACTGATTGACTATGAGTCCGATTCCACCATGAATATAAATGGCAGGTCTCCAATAATGAACATAGGCAGCATCTATATGACTGACGTGTACGAAAACTGCAATGTCCCACCACCCCAGATTAATACTGATCTCACATTGTGCGATGAGTATGTGTGTTATAAATAAGAGATAATTTTTTTTTAAATGGGGATGGGTGTTCATTATAGATGATTAACAAGTAGATTTCATCGTTCAACCCCATCCTGGGGTTTGATGAAGTCATACTTTTCTAATCTCCATGCAGCAGTTTATACATTCTTATGTTTAATTTAATTTAGTTTAGAGATACAGGGAGGTACAGATAAAGTGGAAACAGGCTCTTCGGCCCACCGAATCTGCGCCGACTAGTGATCCCCTTACACTAGCAATATCCTTCACACTAGGGACAATTTACAATTTTTGCCAAAGCCAATGAATCTACCAACCTGTACGTCTTTGAAGTGTGGGAGGAAACCGGAGCACCCGGAGAAAACCCACGCAGTCACGGGGAGAATGTACAAACTCCGTACAGACAGCACCCGTAGTCAGAATCGAACCCGGGCCTCTGGGGCTGTGAGGCAGCAACTTTACCGCTGCTCCACCGTGCCACCCTGTTTTCCGCCTCCAATTTCTGCAGCTCGTAGAAAAACATGCTTTTATAGACAATAGACAATAGGTGCAGGAGTAGGCCATTCGGCCCTTCGAGCCAACACTGCCATTCAATGTGATCATGGCTGATTATCCCCAATCAGTACCCCATTCCTGCCTTCTACCTATATCCCTGACTCCGCTATCTTTAAGAACCCTATTTTTGCAGTCATTCTTTGCCGATTCATTGCATTCCCATTTAAATATATAATGATGGTGTCCAAAGACTGCCATGTTATGCCATTTGACAAAATCACAAACAGAATCTGCTCTACAGAACTTTACACCAGAGACGAAGGTCATTCAGCCCACCATGTAAAATGTTCATGAACGAGATCCAATGCCAGTGATCGTTTATGATCCCCCCCCCCCCCCCCCACCCCCGTCTCCTCTCCACCACACAGTAGCAGTTTTATTATTTCACCATTCTCACTCGTGACAAACCAACTAATCACTGCAGTCTGTCTACCTCCTATACTCTGCACAGTCCCTGTCAGACAAACGCATCCTGATCCTGTTCCTTCTGCACCGTCCTCATTATCGGTCACAACCCTCCATGATATATTTTCTAACCACTGCATTCTCTCTGACAACATGCTAACTATCATGTTCCATTTCTAACAAGTTGAGTGTAGCCCCTTTAAACTTTGGGCTAGTTACAATCCGAACTCCCTCTCTCACCAGACTGGTCAAACTCCGTATGACAGAACAATTACAAGCTGTCCCATGAGTACAATGAGCCGCAAAAGGATTAAAACATCCAAATCTTTCAGTTAATTTACTGAAATATTTTTTATAAATAAACCCTGTAAAAGCTCTGGTTGACCTATATGCCACCAAATTCATTTGTAAATATATTTGAAAACTATACAGTAAAATATCTTCTTTACAGATGAAAGTAAAGATTCTAAAATTCATCTATACAATTATTTATAACGTAATTCAGCAGTTTATTTGACCAAAATCTCTTTCTTCATAAGTTAATACATTATAGGAGCAGAATTCGGCCCATGGGAGATGTTGGGGCAGACTGGGACTCTATTCCTTGAAGCGCAGGAGGACGAGGGGTGATCTTATAGAGGTGTGTCATAGAAGTAATCATGAGGGGAATAGATAGAGTGAATATGCATGGAATCTTTTACCCAGAGTTGGAGCATCAAGAACCAAAGGGCAGAAGTTGAAGGTGAGAGGGGAAATATTTAATAGGGTCATGAGCGGCAACATTTTTCACACAGAGGGTGGTGGGTATATGGAACAAACTGCTAAATGAGGTAGTTGAGGCAGATACTATAGCAACATTAAAAAAAAAACAATTCGACACGTACACGGATAGGACAGGTCTCGTGGGATATGGGCCAAACGCAGCCAGGTGGGACCAGTATAGATGGGGCATTGGCAGGTTGGGCAGAAGGGCCTGTTTCCAAGGGTTTCAGAAGTAGCTGGGATAGATGCAAAAAGATCACATGAAAATATTCAGATCCTTTCACACTGCCACTTCTCACCACTAAATCCCCCCCCGTGTTTAAACACCATTTTTTAATTGCGTTCCAGTTGTTACCTATATTTATGACAGACATAATGCTAAGTTTACATAATTGGGAATATTTCCTGGGGTGACCAAAACAGAATAGGCATGGTTAGTACTGATTATCAAAGCCACTGGTTTCATATTCTCATTGGAAAAAAGCGGATACAATAAACAAAACGCATGGGTCGTATTGAATTTGGCACCATGATCATACGGCATAGTGAGAACAGCATCGAGAGTCTGAGACCTGCTGATTAACAGAGAAATATGTCGTATCCATACTGACTGTAAACTAACTCTATGCTCCATCTTCATACTGCCACTGCGACTTCTTCAGGATGCCACCATTTCTGCACTTATGCTATTAATGCCACCGTAACACAATCAGCATTTACAGTAAATTTATCTGTGAATATATAAATCCTGTGCACAGTGATTTACAGCCAACGTCCACTGTGCTGTAAAATTAATGTTGCAGGGGAATAATGATAACACGGTTGCCATTTACAGTAAAGGACACAAAATGCTGGAGTAATTCCGTGGGACAGGCAGCATAGGTGACGTTTCGGGTGGAGACCCTTCTTCAGACTGAAAGGTCCCGACCTAAAACATTACCTGTCTGAAGAAGGGTCGCAACCCAAATCGTTACCTATCCATGTTCTCCAAAGATGCTGCATGACCCACTGAGTAACTCCAGCACTCTGTGAAACGTCACCTATCCATGTTCTCCACATATGCTGCCTGACCCACTGAGTTACTCCAGCACTCTGTGAAACGTCACCTATCCATGTTCTCCACAGATGCTGTCTGACCCTGAGTTACTCCAGCAATGCGTGTCCTTTTTTGTAAACCAGCATCTGCAGTTCCTTGTTTCGGCATTTTGCAGTAGGGAAGCTTTATAGGTGCAGTTAGCAAAGTGGTAACAGCTTAATGAGGCCAGAAGAAGCCCCTGCCGCTGGCATGTTACTTACGTTTACAAGTCAGTTCATGAGACTTGTGCTCCCTACTGCTGCCCCTAACAGGCTTCTGTGACTCCAGAATCAAATTCAAAGCTCCCTTTTGCATTGTTAGTGCTGCTTGCTTTTGCTGTTGCCGCTTGCTTGCTTTTGCTGCTTGCTGGCTTGCTGTTTGCCCGCTGCCTCACAGTAACAGCTTGCTTCCTATTGCTTCTTGGCTGGCACCTTGCAGCGTTTGGACAGCTGGCTGGCTGCTCCATCACAGCAAGCCAGATTCTCCAGCAATACTTGCCACTCTAGTTTCTGTTTCGTCAAAAAATATTTTTAACAAATAAAACTTTGTGACCGCTTCAAATAACCATGCCCGTTGTGGTGTTTGGCAGTATGTTACGGGCCCCACATGAGCTGGGCGATCAGATGCAGCTTAAAAAAAAACATGAGATGATGTTACTGCGACCCTCTCCAGATCTGCTGGACTTTCACGACCCGACTCACACTGGCACAAGTGGTTGGTTCCATGGCAGAAGGATGAGCTGTTACAGCGCTAAACAAACCCCCAAAGGAGTACGAGGACTCAGAATGGCTAAATATTTGCGTAATATTACAAGTGAAACTGTATTTTCAGAGCACCACTACAGTTCAGAATATTAGCTCAAAACATGCAAATGTAAAAAAAAAATCAAACTCTGCTGCCCTCTTGATCATTTACTGTATGGATAATATACAAGTCTGCACAATACTTCCTATGAATGCAAGGTCCTGTGAGTGCAAGGTTAAGAAAGGATAGAATTTGTGCCCATGATCAGGGCAGATTAGAGCAGCACAGTGGCACAGCTTTAGAGTTCTCTAAAGACAGATGGGTTTATAGGTTAATTGGCCTTTGTAAATTGTAAATGTTCTTTTTATGTGTAGGATTGTTCTAGTGTACGGGTTGATTGCTGGTCGGCACAGACTTGGTGGGTCAAAGGGCCTGTTTCCGTGCTGTATCTCTAAAGTCTGAGCCCCCTCCTCTACTCCCTCTTCACCTATGACTGCACACCTGTACATGGTACTAACACCATCATCAAGTATGCAGATGATACAACGGTGATTGGCCTCATCAGCAACAACGATGAGCTGGCCTACAGGGAGGAGGTCCAGCACTTAGCAGCATGGTGCGCTGACAACAACCTGGCCCTTAACTCCAAGAAGACCAAGGAGCTCATTGTAGACTTCAGGAAGTCCAGAGGCGGCACGCACACCCCCATCCACATTAACGGGACGGAGGTGGAACGCGTTTCTAGCTTCAGGTTCCTGGGAGTCAACATCTCTGATGACCTCTCTTGGACCCACAATACCTCTACTCTGATCAAGAAGGCTCATCAGCGTCTCTTCTTCCTGAGGAGACTGAAGAAGGTCCATCTGTCTCCTCAGATCCTGGTGAACTTCTACCGCTGCACCATCGAGAGCATCCTTACCAACTGCATCACAGTATGGTATGGCAACTGCTCTGTCTCCGACCGGAAGGCACTGCAGAGGGTGGTGAAAATTGCCCAACGCATCACCGGTTCCACGCTCCCCTCCATTGAGTCTGTCCAAAGCAAGCGCTGTCTGCGGAGGGCGCTCAGCATCGCCAAGGACTGCTCTCACCCCAACCATGGACTGTTTACCCTCCTACCATCCAGGAGGCGCTACAGGTCTCTCCGTTGCCGAACCAGCAGGTCGAGGAACAGCTTCTTTCCGGCGGCTGTCACTCTACTAAACAACGTACCTCGGTGACTGCCAATCACCACCCCCCCCGGACACTTATTATTTATTTTTTATTCAAATCGTTTGCTATGTCGCTCTTCAAGGGAGATGCTAAATGCATTTCGTTGTCTCTGTACTGTACACTGACAATGACAATTAAAATTGAATCTGAATCTGAATCTGAAGTCTAATCAGCTGGCTCACTTCACTGGATTTACCAATGGGAATCATATTTACTAAATCACCACTTGGCCATTATCTTATTGAAAGGATGATGGATGGCAGCCACAAGGTGATAATCTAACTACTCCACATTCCTAGGTTCACCACAAGGTCGTCCAATTGGTGATAACTCTGAGCTGAACTTGAGCAACAAGCTCAGAGGAACCTCAAATATTACAGTGTTATCTGCTTTGATTCACTGAAATATCGAAAGATACAGCATGGAAACAGGCCCTTCAGCCCATCGTCTACGCTGACCATCGATCACCCGTTCACACCAGTTCTATTTGCCTAGCAAGTGATAGGTGGATACAGGTGAGGGTGAGGCATGGGGGAGTTGATTGGAAGATGATTGATCAAAAGCTAGAGATGAAAAGACAGAAAGTGTGAGATAAGGATAAATGAAGTGTTAGTGAGCAAGAGGAAGGAATCTTCGGAGTAAGCCAGCATCTGCAGTTCCTTCCTACATATAGCTGGAAGGGGATGGGGGAAATGGGAAAGGGAGAAATGGGTGCACATTCAGCTGGGGCACAGGGACGAGAGGGGATAAAAAAAGGGGAGGCACAAAAAATGTCCGGGGGGGGGGGGGGGGGGGGGCGTTTACATAAAATTGGTGAATTCAATGTTAACAGTGTTAGGTTGTAAGCTCCCCAAGGGGAATATGAGCTATACCCAAGCGGAATATACCCAAGCAGAAGTTAAAACTGCATTGTTGGTCTCTCGACAGTGCAAAATGGCTGTCTGTGCTGTCGCAACAGGCTACTACAACAAGCAATGCTAATGGTTAAAGGCAATATTATTAAAATCAATCATGTGGGCACACAAATGAAGCAGGCTTGGGATTTTGTTTTTGCTCACAGCTTGCTTGATGCCATTGAAAAGGTAGGTTGAATTCTTCAGGGTGCCTTACTTGCACCCTGCAGAGAACAGAATTGAAGCCAGTGGTCTTTTGGTGCATCATTCTATCAAAGTTCATGACTGATACCATACAACTATAGCTGAAGGGATCAGGATTTATAGGACGATTCATTCTAAACTAGAGCACTGCATTCTGTTCTTGCACATGACCTCATTCAAGCCCCAGTTATGTCCACGTTTCATCTTCTACATGGTGGGTGATATTGAAGCTTTAAAAGGATGCAAAGCAAAGCCCACAGAAGTAATTTCCAATTTTAAACACTTTAGTTACCAAGATAACATCAAATAATCTGGGTCAGCAGACTTGACAAAAGCATGGACTCCAGCAACTTGATTGACGTTTAGAGAAACATGGAGGGATTAGATTGTGTTTATGTGGACCAATTCTTTTAATTTAAAATAAGGGAGGCCAGGGATCACATATACATAGTAGATAAGGTTAATTCTTATGATGGTTCTTCTTTCCTATTTTTGACCCATGCGATAAAAGCTGACATCAAATTCCTCAAGAATTTAGCCAGTTTCTGCCTGGGGGAACGATGACGTCCTATGTAACACGGTCAATATGGATCAGAGTTTAATTATCCAAAGGAGTTGGACGGGAATTTTCTGGTCAGAACCAGAATCCACCCCACCTCCCTATTACTAATTGCACAGTTTAGTTTAGAGCTACTGCGTGGAAACAAGGCTTTTCGGCCCACCATGTCCGCACCGACCAGCGATCCCCGCACATTAACACTACCTACACGCACACCGACAATTTTACATTTGCACCAAGCCAATTAACCCACAAACCTGTACGTCTTTGGAGTGTGGGAGGAAACCGAAGATCTCGGAGAAACCCCACGCAGGTCACGGGGAGAACGTACAGGCTGCACCCGTGGTCAGGATGGAACCCAGGTCTCTGGCGCTGTGAGGCAGCAACTCTACCCGCTGCGCCACAGTGCTGTCCATAATGTTCTCAATGTGCTCTTTCTCCTCAGGATAATACATGGCTTCAGGTGGATAGGAAGCAAAAGCCAAACAGCACAAAGCCCATCACAACCATATGGAATGGACAAGTGGGTCTTTTCCATACTGTCATTTTTATGTTGTTTCATAAGCAGTGAAACAACACTTCCCACTCCAAGTCATAACATAAATTTACTTTAGACGTTAGAGATACAGCACGGATACAGGCCCTTCGACGTGCCGACCAGCGACCACCCCGTACACTCACAATATCCTACACACACCGGGGAGAATTTACAATTAACCTACAAAACCTGTACGTCTTTGGAATGTGGGAGGAAACCCACGTGGTCACAGGGAGAACATACAAACTCCGTACAGACAGCACCCATAGACAGGATCGAACCCGGGTCTCTGGTGCTGTAAGGCAGCAACTCTACCGCTCCGCCACTGTGGCACGCTTAAATCTGGGATTCTGGATTCAAGCCATCATGTTGATGCTTAATATCCTTGGAGAAACCACAGATGGGCTTATTATGCCCCAAGAATGGGAAAACTTTCATCTATGCTTGGGGAAGCGCAAATAATTATTACAGGAATCGGATACAGATTTAACTGTACTGGCTAACTGACGATGGTCCAAATTCAATGTACTCATGATAATCTATAACTGGTGTTTCTTTCTTGTCGATGGAACCAAGTTTTCCAATGCAGTACCCAAAGCCCACACACATGACACAGTTTCCTGGCCAGCATATTAAAGTCTATTTGCGCCGCTGTTAGTGATGGTAGGAGAAAATTGTTCCGCAACTGCAAAGGAAACGGAGACATTCGGAAATTTACTGTAAAGAGAAGAAAAGTATCTCTGCAGATACAAGGCACGGCAGATGCTGGTTTACGAAAAAAGACACAGAGTGCTGGAGTGACTCGGCGGGTTAGGCAGCATCTCTGGAGAAAATTGATAGGTGTCAGACTTTAGACTGAAGAATGGTCTCAACCCAAAAGATCACCTATCCATTTTCTCCAGAGAATGGTGTCCTGCCTGACCCGCTGAGTTACTCAAGCATTTTGTGTCTATCTTTGGTATAAACTAGCATCTGCAGTTCCTTTTTACTACATTTATCTCTTCCGTTTGTTCGATGCTTTCCTAGTCATCCTGGATAAAATGGAGGCCAGGAGGTATTGCACAGGGGAGACGTGGATAAAGGTAGCAGAGACTCAGAATAAGAATGCAACAGCAAGATTCTGGATCCCCCGGGAAGAGGAACTGCACATGTCCATCTACAGTTCCTTCCTACACAATCCTTCTTTACCCAACTCCTGCAGAGTAATTGCTTGTTTGCTTTCATCCCCGACACCATTCATAAAAATCCACAACGCTGCGTCCCTCTCCACGCCAATCAGAATAGTAAACTGCACCACCGTTACACTTAGCACCTGCTGACCGCACATTTCCTCCTTAAAGAGGAATTGACAGAGGAGATGGTGAGAAGATGCTTTCTCAGGCAGGAGAGTCAGGAAGTATAGTCTCACGACAAGCGGCCAGCCACTTTGTTTGAACACAAGGAGAAATATCTTTACTCAGAGGGTTATAAGTCTTTGGAACCAGAGGACTGTGAATGCTCAGTTGTTGAATAGATTTAAGGCTGAAGCTAAATCGACTTTTTGCCACCAACGGAATCGGGGGCGATGGAAATCAGGCAGGAATGATATGGTTGCGCATCAGCAATGGGTTCATTGAGGTGCAGAGCCAACTCGAGGGATTGACAACTTCTCCTTCACGCTGTTGCGTCATAACATTTGCGACAAAAGTACCAGACGGCGGCCATTTCCAACACAAAGGAAGCAAGCCCTCCATTCAGTGACATTATTATTGTAGAATCCCCAGCGTGGAGCTGGCGAGGCGAGGGGAATGGTTACCATTCAACTGAACATTAACAGGAAAAGCTACAAAATACCGAGGCCACAAGAGTAGGTTAGAGGCTGAGTATCTGCCAGCAAATTAACTCATCCCTTCGCACCCTCTCTTTCCAGGACTCGCAGATACAAGCAAAGAGATGGAATGATTTCCACTTGCCTCTGTGAGTGCAATTCCAACAACACGATCCAGAACAACGCAGCCCACTTGTGGTGCCCTGTACTCCACCTTAGATGTTCACTCTCTCCTGCCTAGACGACTGTGCCAACCAAATAAGTTCATAAGATCATAAGTGATAGAAGCAGAATTAGGCCATTCGGCCCATCAAGTGCACTCCGCCATTCAATCATGGCCGATCTATCTTTCCCTCTCAACCCCATTCTCCTGCCTTCTCCCCATGACCCCTGACACTCGTACTAATCAAGAATCTATCTATCTCTGCCTTAAAAATATCCATTGAATGGATAAGAGCAACTCATCAAGGTTTCCTTGACAACATGAGAGCATTGCAGGCAGGAGATTTAGTGAGGTGGTCTGGCCAACGGTACAGGCAGCAGATAATTGGGGACCAAGAAAGGTAGAAAGGGTAGAGTGTAGATAGGGAGTTTGGGTTTCCACTCTGGCCAATCCTCCCAGTAACAAAATCAAATACTAGAGGGCAAAGCTTTGAGGTGAGAAGGGCAACGTTTAAAGGGGTGAGATTTTTACACAGAGGTTGGTGGGTGCCTGGAACGTGCTGCCAGGGGTGGTGGTGGAGGCAGATACAATAGTGGCGTTTAAGAGACTTTTGGATAGGCACATGGATATGCAAAGAATGGAGGGATATGGATCATGTGCAGGCAGAGAAGAGTTGGTCTTGGCATCGTGTTGTACTGTTCTATGTTCTAATTAGGGGTGTGCAATAAATGCTGGTCTTGCCACCAACAACAAAATGTGAAAGAAAACATACTTCCTGTAACATGATGACCAGAAACATAAAGGCCGAAGACATCAGTGATATCAAAGAATCACAAGTCAGAACAAAGTGAAAGAGCAGCTTTCTTCAGACTTTTAGAAATCTGGTTATCAACTAAACCTGCATGGGTCGCCTTAATGATCTTGCCAATCTGGGTGTAAGGTGTTGGTCAGTTAAAATCACATCAAATTTCAAAGTGCATCAATCATGGCGCCTCCGTTTACAGGCAAACATTAGGCCAATAAGTCTTTTGCTGTAGTTAGGTGGGAGATTTATTGGTTTAATGTTTGCTTCTGTTTGTATTGTGGTGGGTAAAGGTGCACTGGTTTGAATTGTATTAATTGAATTGAATTGTGTGGGGTTAAAATCAAGCCCTGAATGTCAGTAGTTATATGACCGTGGGTGAGCCTAGTTTCCTCCACAGCTGACTGCCACAAATATATCCAACATGATCCAGGTCCATATCATGGACTTGGGTCATGGTCCTTATAATGATGCTCCAGTAACTGAAGTCCAACCTGCCTCTCGCTCAAGGCCTCGAGTGTCACCTCTGGCTGCGATCAGATGATGTACCAGACCAAGGATTAAATCTTGTTGGTAAATTTGCTGACCCTTGGCAAAGCTGGATTTAAATATTTTAAATTCCCCTATGGATTATTTTACATAGCACTTATTTGAAAAGCAGTATTAATAGATACGTCTTCTCACTGATAAGAAATCAGAGATGCTTACTGTTGCCACAAGGTCAATTTAACAGGACATAGGAGGGCCATTGTAACTGATTGTGACATTTGATCTAACCGAGGACCACAAAACAAATTATGCAAACGTTTATGCACGACACATCTACGTTAGTTATCGTACAATTAGTGATAATGGTTCCATTCACGTGGCAGCATACCACAGTGGGCTTTAGTGGAGAGAACGGATGCAGGAATCTGTGGTTCTCAGCTTTGCCCTTACCCTGTAAATGATCCTCATTGTACTATTTGTAAAAAACTTTGCAACGACTCACTGAAAGAATCTTCCGCACATCAGCCCGTTCCAGCAGTGTTTACTTTGGGGTCCAGTAATGGTTCGCCTGAACCCGATTCCGTCGAGTCGTTCGGCTGCAATCTCTTGATGGTGTTTTTTAAAGTCTGCCGCTTGTTGCAGAACCAGACTCTGACCACCTCTCGGTCATAGTTCAGCTGCTCGGCTATCTCTGTCATTTCTTGACCGGTGGGGTGGGTGTTCTTCTCAAAATGGACGTTCAGGATTTCCAGGGCCTGCGGTGTGAAAGACGTGCGGCGTTTGCGTTTCTTCGAAGGTTCGCTGCCAACAAACTCGGTGAGGTTTTGTATGCCCGCACGATGCCGCACTTCTGCTTCTGTCAGCCACCTTTCAAGCACCGGCTTGATCTTCTGTGCACTCTTAGGAGTGATGTCCAATTTCTCAAACCTGGCAGGAGACAAAACAGCACGATTAAGTTGTATACCTCACTGATTGTCCATCTCTCCAGAAACCGAGCACTCAATGTTTTTTTTCATTCTGATCATCTGGGGTGTGTTCAGGAGGTTGTTGAGTGATAGGATGGGCAAAAATGATGAGGCCAAGGTATTTTATTTCCCACGTTACTACAGCCTTGGTCAATTTACAGCTCAGCGGTATGAACATTGACTTCTGCAACTTTTCCCCTTTCTCCATCCCTCCCCCACCCCAGTTCTTGGACAGTCTGACTGTCCTCCTGACTTTTTGTATCTTTGTCTGCCTTGCTCCCACCTTCCCAATGATCTATTCTACATTTTCCTTGTGCTTCGTCCCCTTTGATCTGTCATTTTCACACCTTACTCTTCCATATCTCTGTGTCTCCCTTTCCCCCGACTTCGAAATGAGTTACAAAATGCTGGAGTAACAGAGTCTGAAGAAGGGTCTCGACCCGAAACGTCACCCACTCCTTCTATCCAGAGATGCTGCCTGTCCTGCTGAGTTACTCCAGCACTATGTGTCCTTCTTTGCTTCTCCTGCTCGATATTACATTGTGCACCAACAGCTGAGTGGCTTTGTTACCTGCAGATAGCTGACTGGCTGTAGGCAGGTCCCTCTGCTGCACTCAACGCCTGTCCAACCTGTGTCTGTGTCAGCCCGAGAGATAGCCGTCGGATCTTAAAGTTCTTTGAAAATTCACGTATTTCTTCCAGGTTTATTCCGTCCACCTCAGTGGGTGCATTCTGAGGCTCTAAAATAAGAACTTGCATTTACACAGCACCCTTCACAAGTTCACATTGCCCCGAACGGTTTTAAAGCTAATTAAGCCATTTAAGTGTAGGAAGGAACTGCAGATGCAGGTTTACACCGAAGATAGATGTAAAAAGCTGGAGTAACTCAGCGGGACAGGCAGCATCTCTGGAGAGAAGGAATGGGTGGCGTTTCAGGTCGAGACCCTTCTTCTCGACCTGAAACGTTACCCATTCTTTCTCTACAGAGATACTGCCTGACCCGCTGGGTTACTCCAGCTTTTTGTGTCTATCTAAGCCATTTCAGAGTGGCTTCTGTTGTAATGTAAGAAATGTCACAGTAAATTTGCAGACAACCAGCTCCCACAATGAGCAATGTTAGAAGAACTGCCCGAGGTGGAGGACGGTACTCTTATAATATTTAACTAGCAACTCGATAAGCACTTGTTGTACGAGTCTCTGACCAGAGAATCAGTTTTCAGTGATATTGGTTGAGACATTATTCCAGATAGGATGCCTTTGTGAGAAAATTAGAAATGCTCTGCAAATGAGATTCTGGGACGACAGATGGCACAATGGGCTAAGTGTTCGGCTGGCGACCGGAAGGTAGCCGGTTCGAATCCCGCTTGGAGTGCATACTGTCGTTGTGTCCTTGGGGCAAGACACTTCACCCACCTTTGCCTGTGTGTAAATGTAATGTAATTATGTGAAGCACTTTGGGGTCAATGCAAGTTGACTGAAAATGTGCTATATAAATAAGATTATTATTATTATATTATTCTTCTTTTGCCATTGTTTGGAGCCAGGCACAAAATGCTGGAGTAACTCAGCGGGTGAGGCAGCCAGACTCTTTGATGAAAGCTCTAATTTAGTTTATTTTAGAGATACAGCACAGAAATAGGCCCTTCAGCCCACCGAGTCCGCTCCAACCAGTGATCCCCGCATGCTAACACTATCCTACGCATACCAGGGACAATTTACATTGATATCAAGCCAATTAACCCTCAAACCTGTATGGCTCTGGAGTGTGGGAGGAAACCAGAATTTCCAGAAGAAAACCCTCGCAGGTCATGGGGAGAATGTACAAACTCTGCACAGAAAGCACCCGTAGTTAGGATCAAACCCAGGTCTCTGGCACTGTAAGGCAGCAACTGTACCGCTGCGCCACCGTGAAACTGGGTAGGTTAGGGCAGACCTTTTCTCTAAAGATGCTGCCTGACCCACTGAGTTACTCAATCACTTTGAGTCTATCTTCGGCAGAAGCCAGCATCAGCAGTTCCTTTCTACACTCTAGTTATTGGTATATTGGTAGTCAATATAAATAGTGATAACTCGTGAATCACCAATTCATTCATTGAGCAACTGCGCACATTTAGTGCCGGATAGTTTTTGACTGGTTCTGTCTCATACATACGGCTGACCAGTTGTCCAACACTAGCGTTGGAAAGAGTGTTGCTTGAAGTAACGGGAGGTTCAGTCGCTGCAGAGGATGCGGCTGGTGTCACGTTGGGTGGTGCAACGGTAGCAATTGGCTGGAAAGCTTGTACCTTAAGGAAAAGAAGGGCAGATGAAGTTAAAAAAATTCTTCCTGTGATTTCCATTAAGAACATTTTAGCCTAGCATGAGCGAAGCTCTGGTCAAATATTCCCAGATTGTCCCGAAGAAAATTCACTCTCTACGCCACCAGGTGCTCGAGTTCTTTTTTAGATTCTACAAGCAGGAATTGAGTGATTGATATTTTATTGTCATATGTACTTGGTACAGCAAAATACTTTGTTTTCCAGACAACACTCGTATGCAAAGAGCCAACAAAGTTACAAAAGTATTCAATATGGTCCCAATGGTCCCTCTTCCTTCTCGTCCCCACTCCAGAAAGTTTACAGTTGAGCATACTATCGCCTGCCGTCTTTAACGGCCAAACACTGTTACCTGTTTTAGTCCTGCTGCCCTTCTTTGCTGTCCTCCAGTCATCTGGCGCCTGATCTGTGGCCAGTGGGAAAATATCTAAGATGGCACCCAAACTCAGCGACTCTTTGTGTGATAGTCAGAGAAATGGATCTGCAATAACGCATTCCCATCACTCCACTCTTTTAAATACCTACTCCTACAGCAACATTTCTTACTTTAACTATAATATCGGACTTTACTGGCTTTACTTTGCACTAAACATTATTCACGTTATTCCCTTCATCATGTATCTGTACACTGTGATTGTAATCATGTATTGTCTTTCCACTGACTGGTTAACACGCAACAAAAAGCTTTTCACTGTACCTCGGTACATGTTACAGTAACTAAACTCAATTGAATATATATCGATGTTCCTATAGAAAATCTGCTTGGTCATAAAGGGAAGCCATTCCTTCTGAATTTGCAGTGTTTAAATTGAATTTACAATAGATGGTGTTTCTTGCAAACAGATTCTACTGAACTTAAAATAAATCTAGGAAGGATTACCTGCTGTAACGTCTTTACAGGGGAGAGGAGGCCCCCTTGTCGGCTGAGAACTGGTACAAACTGGTTGCTGATCACAGTCGCAATCACTTGACCTTGTGCGTTCAGTAGCATCTGTGGTGTGACTGCTTGCACTTGTAGACTTTGTGCTGGTACTGCTGTCACAGTATTGGTTGTTGATATTGTAGCTGGATTCATGACTAAGGGAAGAGTTCCTATGACCTGCATGTGAGAATGACAATGGCAGTAAAAGGATAAAAAATATATAAGGACACGGCTGCAAACATCAAGGCCATAAAACCATAAGGCACAGGAGCAGAATTAGGCCATTCAGCCCATTGAGTCTACTTGCCTCTCTTTTACTTTTTACATATCTGAAAAAACTTTTCCTGTCCTCTTTTATATTATTGGCTAGCTTACTTTGATATTTCATCTTTTTTCTCCTTATTGCTTTTTTAGTTGCCTCCTGTTGATTTTTTAAAAAACTTCCCAATCCTCTCGCTTCCAACTAATCTTTGCCATGTTATATGTCTTCTTTTTTGCTTTTAAGCTGCCTTTGATTTCCTTTCTCAGCCACAGTGGCTGTGTCTCCTGCCATCGCTGCTCCACTGTCATTCCTGCTAGGGTCCCTTCCAATCAACTGTAGCCAGCTCCTCCCTCATGCCTCTGCAGTTACCTTCACTCAACAGTAACACAGATACCAAAGATCCTATAGGATCTTTGCCGATACATCTGATTTTAGCTTCTCCCTCTCAAACTGCAGGATGAATTCTATCATGTTATGATCACTGCCTCCTTGTGGTTCCTTTACCTTATGCTCCCTAATCAAGTCTGGTTCATTACACAACACCAAATCCAGAATTACCATCAAATGCCACAGTTGGATTTTATGTGCAAGGCAATTACAAATACTTTATTAGGAAATATCACTTAGATAATTTCAGCAGTCTACTTTTGGACAATGAACTGAAAAGATGTCATTGATTCCCACTTCTGATTCGTATGAATTAATTTGTCCCAATCTCAGATTTGGAGTTCTGCTGTTGTTCAGTTCAACCATAGTCCTTCTTATCTCACCCTTTTCCAAGTCATTAATCTGACTCTTGCATCATTTACACCTGCCAATGGTCAAAGCAGGAAATCAACATTACACAATGTGAGGCCATTTTATCAGACATTAAGCCGCGGGCATAAAATATGTTTCTTGGGCCACAAAACAAGAACTGATGCTGTATGTGTGGTTTGGCTGCATCAACAAGCAAGGAATCTGACAACCCAAGATACATTATTAAATAAACTGTGAAGAGCCATATGTTTGGGCACCCAGTTTCAAACAAACAGAGTGTTGAGATGTAAATTGCAAACTGCATATGTCGAGGTAGAATGGAAAGATCTGAAAATAATTTTAACACTTTTCAGTAGATAGTCATAATGTGGAAACAGACTTGCCCACACCGACCAACATGTCCCATCTACACTAGTCCCATTTGCCTGAGTTTGGCCCATATCCCTCTAAACCTGTCCTATCCATGTACCCGTCAAATTGTTTCTTAAACATTGTGCCTCAACTACCTCCTCTGGCAGCTCGTTCCGGACACCCACCACCCTTTGTGTGGAAAAGTTAACCCTCAGATTCCTATTAAATCTTTTCCCCTTAACCTTAAACCTACGTCCTCCGATTCCCTCTTCCCCCACTTAGAGCAAGAGACTCTGTGCGTCCACCTGATCTATTCCTCTCATGCTTTTATACACCAACCATAGATAAAAAAGAGTTTTGAATTCTTCTCTTGTGAAAGCTCGGAATAAACTTGTATTCCAAATCATCTTCCGTCACCATATTTAATTTGCAGCAACAGCTACTGATTTACAAGCCAAGTCTATAATCCAAGCTGCTGATCATAGACATATTTTGTTTCACTTTGAAGCAATGGGGAATATGAATAGCTTTTTGATTTTGTTGCTTATGGTTACCCAGCAGTCTCCTAAAACAGATGTATTCTGATATTATTCTGAGCGGCAGTGCTGGTGAGGAAGTTGATTCGGGAGTGGACATATTGTGGGTGCTGAGAAACCAAATCTACTCAGGTAGTTCCGCAACACATAACATAGAGGTTAGCTTGGAGCCAGCATCCACACCATGTGTGACTGCATGATTTGCTTGCAGCCTATAGATATAACTGCACTTTCGAATAGTGAAAGGCGTGGATGGAGTGGATGTGGAGAGGATGTTTCCACTAGTGGGGGAGTCTAGGACCAGAGGCCACAGGCTCGGAATAAAAGGATGTCCCTTTAGAAAGGAGGAGGAATTTCTTTAGTCAGAGGGTGGTGCATCTGTGGAATTCATTGCTACTGACGGCTGTGGAGGCCAAGCCAATAGATACTTTTCAGGTGGAAATTGATCGATTCTTGATTAGTACTGGTGTCAGGGGTTATGGGCAGAAGGCAGGAGAATGAGGTTGAGAGGGAAAGAAAGACCAGCCATGATTGAATGGCAGAGTAGACTTGGGTCTGAATGGCCTAATTCTGCTTCTATAACTTATGAACATACATCTGCAGTTTCAAGATTCTAGGATGAGTGAGGTGTGATTTCCTCTTGCTTTCTTTCCCCTCCCCTACAATCAGTCTGATGAAGGGTCTAGACCCGAAACGTCACCTATCCGTGTTCTCCAGAGAAGCTGCTTGACCCACTGAGTTACTCCAGCATTTTGTGTCTTTTTTTTGTGAAATGACAATGTTATCTTCTACCAGTTCAGTCTCACAGCTGGCCACAGTTATAGCAATAGATGCGCCAATTACAGCAAATAATATCTCCTCCAAGGGAGTATTGTCAGGTTATTCTGGTTTACCCTTCCCTGGTTAGTTGCTTCTGCTTCTGGCTGCACATCACCTTAAAGCAATCATAGCAATAAGTTTAGTTTGGTTTAGAGATACAATGCGGAAACAGGAACCACAGCCCACTGAGTCCGCGCTGGCCAGCGATCCCCTCGCACTAACACTATCCTACACACTAGGGACAATTTGTAATTACATCAAGCCAAATAACCTACAAACCTGTATGTATTTGGAGTGTGGGAGGAAACTGGAGATCCCAGAGAAAACCCATGCAGAAAACGTACAAACTCCATACAGACTCTGGCTCTGAGAGGCAGCAAATCTACAGCTGCGCCATCGTGTGGCCCCCTTATAAGCACCCAGCACAAAGTTATTGCATCCCTTTGCCTGTTTTGATGACTACCAAATATAGCTTCCACCTTCCTCTGTAACAAACAGATACTTAAAATCATGCAAATAATTGTGATAAGTTTCAAAGTTGTAGCGGACTTACCTGTCCTTGTGCATTAGTTATGATCGGACTCATAATTCCCTGGAAACCATGCATGGCATTGGCAATAACTGGTGTAGAAGTCAAAGAGGCAACAAGTTGAGCTTGACTGCTGAGCTATGAGGTGAGAAAAAGAAAGACAATTGTTCTTATGCGAACCCAGTGATAGTTTAATATCATAGCAGATAAGGTCTGCACAAATTTCACAGTGATCGACTACAATTTTCTTAATTAAACTTTTCCACTCTGAGTAGCTCTGCTTTATATTCTAATATTTAGAACCACGTGAAGACAAAAGAGAAAAAAAAATCCTTGACGATTGCGTCTTTCCCGCTTTGGCCGAAGAACGGCACAAAATGCCGGAATAACTCAGCGCGTCAGGCAGCATCTCTGGATAGAGGGGGGGGGGGGGGGGGGGGGGGGGGGGGAAAGCCAGACAACGTTTTTTAATAAAGTTTAATAAAGTTTAGCGGGCATTTAACATTACCAGTCGGTTTACTTACCTTTTTTTCCTCAACGAGCTTTACCTTTGACTACCTTTGATTACTTACAAATAGCATTATGACCTACTAGGACCTACCTCATCTAAACCCACGACTAAAAAAATATCGATTTTTTTCCATGGCGACCTTTTTTTTTACTCGCGGGCATTTTTCAACATGCTGAAAAATGGCCACGACCTAGCTGAGGCCTCGAGTACGCGGGGACCACTCTCGAGCATGAAGGAGAGTTATAAAGACCTCCTAGGACCTCGTGTCAACCATGCTGCGAGTATGAGCCGAGGGCAAACTCGTCTGAACTCGCGAATTAGGTCGCCGCAGTTGGACAGCCCCTTTATGCTCTCCTATTTAGAATAAGATACTGTTACAAATAAACCAGCTGCCTCAGAACGTTTTGAAATGATTTCTTTGAGAAAGTTGCTGTAGTGGCATTGATGTCTGCTCCACTTATTCCCCTTGGCATTGTGAACACCATCATTTTGTTTTGCTTTCAGAAGAAGTGGAATTTATTTTCAACAAAGTGGAATTTAAATTCTCTGCAATGCATTTGAGTAACTCACGATTGTGGGATTTAAAGTCAGGCCTTGAGGTGTGTTAATGGAAGTAATCTGGGCTTGTGTTTCCGTTTGCTTCACAGGTAGAGTAGATGTAGAAAGGGATGGTAGAGTAGGCTGAGGTTGTAGGGTCTGTTGAAGCTGTGCCCTCTGGAGTGTGGTATTCAACAAGGATGTAGCTACAAGGGAATTGGAAACAAAACCCATTGATTAGAATGAGGTACATTAAAAAAAAAAACCCAAGATAGACACAAAAAGATGGAGTAACTCAGCGGGTCAGACAACATCTCTGGAGAGAAGGAATGGGTGACGTTTCAGGTCAAGACCCTTTTTCAGTCTGAAGTCGAGAATTTTCTTCAGTCTGAAGAAGGGTCTCAGCCCGAAATGCTGTCTCTCCAGAGATGCTGTCTGACCCACTGAGTTATTCCAGCTTTTTGTGTCTATCTTGGGTTTTAACCAGCATCTGCAGTTCCTCCCCACACAGTTTAAATTCCCAGATTAGTTCTATTCCAGCAAATAGAAGCTTCTCACTCTTGGATTTACTACAATCTCATCTAATAATGTGTCACTAATTGTTTACTTATTAATACATTCAGATAGAAATTCATCTTTGACCATTTGCACTAAATGTGATCATATAGTAGCAGTTGCTCCAGACATATTAAGTGCATAGCTGAGCACAAATTTCTATCTTATACATGTGCCCATTATAGATAATTGGTACAGCTTCAAATGATTCAGAATACCCATTCAGAATTACTCTGTGATCTAGATCTCCTTTCTCTAACAAATTACAAACCATTTAAAACGGGCTACGGTTAAAAGATGAGTTCCCCATAAATATCATCAAATGCCTTGCGACAATGAACTGGAACTATTAAGTGATGAGATAGAGTCATAGACTCATGTAGCGTGGAAACATGTCCTTTAGCCAAATTTGCCCTCATCGACCAACATATTCCATCTACACTAGTCCCACTTGCCTGTTTTTAGTCCATATCCCTCCAAGCCTATCCTATCCATGTATCTGTCCAAATGTTTTGTTGTGATAGTACCTGCCTCAACTACATCCTACCTACCTACCTCTGTGTAAAAAAGCTGCTGCTCAAGTTCCTATTAAATCTTTCTCCTCTCACGTTAAACTTATGTCAGACATTAAGTTGCCTCCCACACATTGGCGGCATGGTGGCACAACGGTAGAGTTGCTGCCTTACAGCGCTGGAGACCCGGGTTCGATCCTGACTGCGGATGCTGTCTGTATGGAGTTTATACATTCTCCCCGTGACCTGCATGGGTTTTCTCCAGGAGCTCCGGTTTCTTCCCACATTCCAGAGACATATGGGTTTGTAGGTTAATTGGCTTGGTAAAATTGTAAATTGTCCCCAGTGTGTGTAGGATAGTGTTAGTGTGAGGGTATCGCTGGTCGTCATGGACTCGTGGACCAAAGGGCCTATTTCTGCGCTGTTTCTCTAAACTAAACATTGGTTATTCTGTTAACCATTGTCGCCGGAAGCTGGCGTCCTTTTCAGGATGGACGACGACAGCGAGGCCAACATTTGAAACATGGAAGATGGACACAAAAGAAGAAGATGTATGTAGCCCTGAGATAAATCTCTCGTGAAGGGGTGGGAGATTGCAACCTTCACGTGGTCCGCCCTGTTTCGACGAATGCAATCAACCTGGCGTGCACAATCAAATAAGATCAAATAGAACAAGATGTCCTGCAACTTTAGGCTGTGCACGCCATACACAAGAAGAAGAAGCTCTGTGAAGCTGAGGTCTAGCTTTGAAACGGCAGATCAAGGTAACTGATTTATGTGTTGGAGACAAAGTCACCCGCTGCTTTCAGTCTACAATTTTTTTGTATTGGGCAAAATCAAATGAATGCACATTACACGGACTGTGGAAATAAGTCAGCACCTATTTATAACCACTTGAGGTCTGATGAATTAATCAGAGGCACGATGTCCATAAAAAGACACGGTAAAATTAATGCTACCCTCTAATGAAGAAGACATACATTCCACCTGCCGACGGGTTATGACAGCAAAATTAAAACCATAGACCAGTAATCCAGAGACATTTACTGATGATCCAGAAATATAATGTAGAATTCCTGCCATGGGAATTTAAATGTGGTTACCTCAAATATAAAATAATCTGGAAATAAAAAGTTAGCATCAATAACTGTGATCATGAAACTATGGGATTTGTTGTAAAACACACACCTGGCTCACCCATGCCTTTCAGAAAAGGAAATGTGTTGTCTTTGCCTGATGGCGATCTACTTGTGACTCCGTATGCACAGAAATGTGGTTAACTGTTCTGAACTGCCTTTGCAAACCTACTTAGTTACAGAGCAATTTGTGGTGGGATAGGAACACTGATCCTGCCAATGTCACCCACATTCTGGGAACAAGTTAAAAAGGATCATGGCACGAAAGCTGGAATGGAATGAAGATAATGAAGATATAACAATAAGAATTAGCAGCAAGAAGCAAATGGTATAGCAAATGCATCGAATCTTGAACAATGATTTACTTTGCTCATTAAATGATGTGCCTGGTTTAGCACTACGCAGCTGAGAAGCACAAATATTTAATAACATCAGAATCCTTCCATTATTCTTTCCACAAGTGACAAACGTTCTAATATTCAATTTCAACCCAAATCTTCCCACATTTCTGCAATTGCCTGTAGATCCGAGTCCTCTTTACATTTGTATTGCTTACTCCAACCAATAGTAAACGTGCTGACAACAGCCGTTCCGAATTTTTGTAATTTCAGCACAAGCTTGCTGCATAGAAAATCACAAAACTAAAGTCTCCGAAGAAAGTCTGTATGCTCAATACAACGAGGTCTTGTTTCTCTACTTATAAACTTACCTCCTATCGCACCTCAATACCTCACACCTGTCTGGGTCAACAAATATTGTGAAAACTTCCTTAAGTTGGCCCTCAGGTCGAAGCCCTGGCCGTAGCAGAGGATTCTGCCACCACGTGCAAGACGGTCTCCAAGAATCAATTGCACACGGCCTTTTTCCAGCATCGTGTATCTGAACTTTTTTTTTCCTTCTAGAGTGAAATTCAATAATGGCCATTTTATGTGACTCCAAAAATTTGACTGAATATACAATTCTGGCTGGATGGTGCCTGCGACACTGTCATTCAGACTTTATTTTCCTGGAGTGAGATTCCAAGGTCAGTCCTGTGACAAATAGACCATCCCAAGGTATTTTACCTTGCTAAATGCGCCATACCCCAACTTTTAGAGTAGTTGAGTCATACAGCATGGAAAGAGGCCCTTTGGAATAATTTGCCCACACCGACCAAGATGCCCCATCTACACTAGTCCCACCTGCCCGCATTTGGCCCATATCCCTACAAACCATTCCTACCCATGTCCCTGTCCCAGGTTGTTATAATCCCTGCCTCAACTTCCTCCTCTGGCAGCTCGTTCCATACAAAATTCCCCCTCAGCTGCCTATTAAATCTTTCCCTTCTTACCTTAAACCTATGTCCTCTGGTTCTTGATTCCCCCATTCTGAGTAAAAGAGTCTACTTATGCTTGCAACTCGTTATTATTATGTTGGTAGTAGCCAGTCAGTATAGATTGTGCTGTTTGTCATCCCAGCACATTCAGAGACTGCCTTGAATAACAAGGTGGAAAGGAAGAGGGCAACCTACAGTCAGAAGTCGCCAGGATCCATAATAAAGTAACAGCAAGAAATCCCTGATGAGGTCAATGTCCTCATTGCGCCTGGGGAAAGTCTGCAATGCGTTTCAACAAATCCCATCTCCCAGCAATTGCCCATTTACCTGCTCCCTGTGGGTGACACACGTTCTACCTCTCTATCTACCTCTTTGATGACCCTCGGACTATTCTTGCTTTACCCTGCACTAAACGTTATTCCTTTTATCATGTATCTATACGCTGTAAATGGATCGATTGTAATCATGTATTGTCTTTCAGCTGACTGGTTAGCACGCAACAATAGCTTTTCACTGTACCTCGGCAATAAATTGAACTGAACCGAGTTCTGCTCTAGAGGATTCAGGTGAGACCCACACTGGAAGACTACAGATTGATATTGATGGGCATGCACAGCAAGAAATGCTGAATCACTGGCTGGCCTGTCTGAAAACCTGCACGAGCTGTCAAGGATCACGAGAGAACCACGCTCCTGCCATGCAGATTCTGACGGCCAACTTCCCAGCTTTCATTGTGATACACTGAGGCTGCTCAAGCTACGAGTGCTGCAATGGAAGCTAACATCTGCATCACAAACACAAGCTGCTCAAGGTTGGGCAACACACTGGATTTCTCAGCCCAACATGGCCGGCCTGTCTCTGGAGATCCTCTATGCTTTGCAAATGGACCAAGAAAATGCAAGCAGGGGAAGCTACTTTCTCTCGGGCACGAGACAACTCCCCCTGTACTCCATCACGGCAGGTTGATTTGAATAATCTAACAGGTACATTTTTAGGTATAGCTAACCCATTCAATAACCTCAAACAAACAAGACTTTAAAAAAATAGAGCTTAAACAACGCAGTTTATAGAATTCTGTGCACAGTAAATGATGTGTGACCTACCCTGTGTGTTGGGCAGAGGAAGCTTGAGAATGCCTCCTGCACCAGTGGCAGGGGTGAATCCTGGGAGAGAAGCAAGAGGTGCTGCGGGAATAGTAAACACAAGTCCCTGTTGTGCATTTATTGGACTTGTCATGTTGAGCGGAATGAGAAGAGACTGGTTTAATGGGACACTTCCTGCTGAAGCCATCACCACTGTCGCCAGGTTTTCCGATGTCAGAATCTGCGGGAAAATACATTGCATAGATCAGTGGACGGCAAGCAACTGCACCTCTGATTGTTTTTAAACTTAAACTTTGTTACGCTACCGAAAGGAGAGGGGAAATCAGCATTGTTCCCTTGATTTATCTTAAAAACTGCTCAACCATATTCAGTGTTCCAGCCAAACCTATTAACAAGAAAGGTATCTAGCTGTGCAGTGAGTTGGGCAGTGAGGCCATGTGGCCCATTACAATTAGCTCCTTTGTCTACTTCTGTTGCTTTTGGAAAAAAGAAATCAACTGTTCCAAACTTGGATAGATTATTGAGATTGACAGTCTGAGGGCACAGCAGGCTAACTCCCTCCAAATTTCTCTCCTTCTAATTTACAAAACCTTGCTTTCACACAGAAGCTCCTCAAGCAAAAGAAATGAGAAGTCCTGTCTACACGGCCACCAATATTACTCTCCCTTCTCCTCACTGATGTGGAACTTTCTTCCTGCTCTTTCCACTTCCTGGGTCAGTCATCACCCTCAATCACAGCTCAGACCAAAATGACCTTAACGCTCTACCCACCTCATTCTAAGCTGCGTCAAAGGAAATATACAGCTTGGTGATTCCCCCACTATTCCTTTTGTTCCTTTGCTTCAGTACCAAGTCTTTGCTCAATGCTTCCCTTTAACAACTTTGGTGCGAATGCTGACCAGACCATCACAAATACAGAGCCATATTTTGGCTTTCTATGGTTCACTGCTTTGCAATACTTTGTTTGACATTGTGCACGGAAAAGTTAATTTACAAAATGTGAAATGAGGGGCGAAAAGGGGGTGGGGGCTGATTTTACAACGGCACAGGATAAAGTCTTTAAGAAGGAACTGCAGATGCTGGAAAATCGAAGGTACACAAAAAAGCTGGAGAAACTCAGCGGGTGCAGCAGCATCTATGGAGCGAAGGAAAAAGGCAATGTTTCGGCCCAAAACGTTGCCTTTTTCCTTCGCTCCATAGATACTGCTGCACCCGCTGAGTTTCTCCAGCTTTTTTGTGTACCACAGGATAAAGTCTTCCTTGGTTTCACTGCCGAACGGTGAGATCTAATTTAATCTAAGATGGTACCCTCTGGTTATGGATTATCCTCATCAAGGGAAATTATCCCTCTGCATATATTTTATTGAAGCACTTTATCACTTTAAATACCTTGACTATATCTTCCTCAGTCTCTTAAATGCAAGCAATTAAAAGCAAGCTAGTGCTTGGATATGTTTTTTTTAAACATTTCTCTTAGTTATGTCTGACCGGATTCAAATATTTTTCCTTACCTATGAGTGAGGAACTGTGACTGTGAACTGGGACTGTGAACATCAAAGGCATCTATTTATTTATTTATTTGTTTGTTTATTTATTTATTTAATCTTTTCTTCGCGATTTTAATGAAAACAGCACAGCAGCCTGATATATAAATGCTCAGGAATTGAGTATAATTTGGATTTCAGAACCAGTCATGGCTCCACCACTTTTCCCTTCCATCCATTAACATTTAAAATCCATTTTTATCACCAAATCTTTGGTCAATTTCCCTTGTTTGTTATTCTTCAGTCCACAGTTCATTTGTAATTGATCATACCACTGTAAGCACCTATCCATGCTAAAACGTCCATACAAATGGAAGCTGTTAATATTTTTCTGTACTTTTTAATCCAACCCTTGCTCCTTTCAGTGCTTCACTATATTCCCACCAGCTTCCTTTGTTTTGTGTAGGGATACAGCGCGGAAACATGTCCAGCCTTTAGACTTTAGAGATACAGTGTGGAAACAGGCTCTTTGGTCCACCGAGTCCACGCCGACCAGAAATCACCCTGTACACTAACACTATCCTACAATGTGTTATTTTTTTTACAGAAGCCAATTAACCTACAAATCTGCACGTCTTTGGAGTGTGGTGGGGGAAACCGGAGCACCCGGAGAAAACCCACGCGGTCTTGGGGAGAACATACAAACTCCTTTTAGAGAGCACTGTAGTCAGGATGGAACCCGGGTCTCTGGCGCTGCAAGTCAGCAACTCTACCACTGCGCCATTGTGTTGTGTGCTGTTCCTCTTGTTTTTTCACTCTCCAATGGATTACATTCCTTCAAGCAAGCATGATTTTCACAACCCATTTTATTTACCCTTTAACTCTTTTATTTTTTTTGGGGGGGTTAAAGATATTATCTGCTTCATTTGATTCACACAATTCTTTCCAGAGGAGAATATGTATGTGCTATTTAGTGTTCTTTAAGCTGCAACATGATGCAACCAGCATTCTTACACATGAAGCACTGAGTTCAGCAAATCACTTAATATTACTTAGTTCTGTTCACAGCATCACATATTAATCCAGCACTTAAAGTATCCTGTGACCACTCACAATTTTTAAATAGATGAAAGATGCTTCCATGCACAAATTTCAAACATTTCCCATAAAATCTGCAGAGATCACATGGCAGTCATATGCTATCAAGCATGAAATCTCTATCTACACAGAGAGCACATTTTTACCAGATGGTTTACCGGAGTCATTGTTGGTACTGAGATGGGCACAGTCTGCTGTGCTTGAAGCTGTACCCTGTTGGTTTGTATTTCATTCACTGGCATTATCCCGGTTTGTTCTAAAATATAAAGTAGCAATAAACAAAATTATTTAGGGTCTTACAAACTATTTTTCGTGAATGCAAAATGGAAGCAAATATTTTGTTCACAATTATTTAAAGTCAATTTTAATAGCCCTCTTCCTTTCCAAACTTAAGTTTGACCTTCTCTTCATACATGCAGATACCTGTAAGAGATTTAGAAATACTTGACTTAATGACTCGACAGGGAAATCGTAGATCAGTAAATATTTTGAGTTGCACAGAAATTCTTTGAAGATCAGCACCTTGGGATAGTTGAACTTTTTTTTTCAAAGATACTATGAATTCAGAAAGGGCAAATAATGCTGTAATTTTAGTAAGATTCTCTTTACATTATCGGAGAACGACAGCAATTACTTATTTTGGTATTACTATTGGTTTATTAACGTCATATATACTGAAATACAGTGAAAAGCTTTGTTTTGCGTTCTATCTGTCAAATCATACTATTCAAAAGTCCTTCAGGCAGGGAAGGGACTAAATTGAACTTTGTTTGCCTGTTTGGGATGAGCATAAAAGGCATTGAGCTCATCTAATAGCGATGTGCCGTTGCCCCTGATTTCAGCTTGTAGCTCCTGATGGTATTCAGGCCCTGCCACAGTCACCGATTTGGGAACAGCTCCATCCTAGACTGCAGGAAATTACACAGAATTGTGGACACAGCCCAGACCACCGCACCGACCTCCCTTCCATTGACTCCATTTATACCTCACGCTGCCACGGCAAGATCAGCAGCATAATCAAGGACGAGTCTCACCCCGGCCACTCCCTCTTCTCCCCTCTCCCATCGGGCAAAGGTACAGAAGTGTGAAAACACACACCTCAAGATTCAGGGACAGTTTCTTCCCAGCTGTTATCAGGCAACTGAATCATCCTATCAAGAACTATAGTGCAGTCGTGAACTACTATCTACCTCATTGGAGACCCTCGGACTATCTTTGATCGACTTTACTGCCCATCTTGCACTACATGTTATTCCCTTCATCATGTATCTGTACACTGTTGATGGTTCGATTGTAATCATGTATTGTCTTTCCGCTGACTGATTAGCACACAACAAAAGCTTTTCAATGTACCTCGGCACACGTGAAAAGATATAGAATATGCAAGGAGAAATCGAGAATTAGCTCAGTAGGAGAACATTCTTACTATATTTCCCACACAATCAAAACAATTAATTTACTCAATTAAATAATCCAAATTTCCTTACTTTTATAACTTTTGGTTCCATGTTACACAACAACATGTGATTTGGTGCAAGTAGAAACCAGGGAAACATGGAGTAATCCTCGGAGTTAATGCTACACCTCAAATCACCATATAGGAGTGGCCTGTGTAGATGTACCCAATTTAGATATTTAAAGCAGGTAATAAATTGTGATTGTATTGCCGTATTATCTCGTAGGAAAGCACTATTTTGTTTAAACAAGTGTGTAATTGCCAATAAATGAGAAACTGGCTTACACAGGTCACAGATTAAGGTATAAATCACAATAGCAGACATTGCTTACCTGTTCCAATTTAACAGAGATGGTACAATTTCAGCTGTTCATACATCATTGCCAGTCATTCATTATCTTTCCAAATTTAGCTATTTTATTGCCGTATTATTGCTAAATTGAAATCGAGGGTAGCATAAAGTCTAACTGAGGGATATAGACTATATACAGAAATAGATTACAGCTTTATGAACAGAGGTGTTTACATCCATTAATGATGTCACAGATTGTGGTGATAAAATTACCCCTCAAAATATAACTAGTTTGTTTTTAATTGTGCCATATAAATTTGGCCATTTTTTTCATTAACGAGATTCCAATAATTCAACAAAGGGCATTGTTGGGATTCTCAAAAGATTAATAGAAGAGCTGCTTAAAAATGTATGAAATCCAAGAATAACCAAAAATAAACCCTGCTCACCACTAGACCTGTGGCTTTGGTTCTCCTGCACACAGTTGTTGAGTTCTTTCGGCACCTCAGTGGAAACACTGCCGTCATTGCCTTCCTCGCCCACTACTGCCGCTGGGAGAACAATCCTTTGAGGTTCTGCGTCACCCCCTACTTTGGATGGAACATCCACTTTCCTTGATGAAACTTTGGTGATTTCCTGGACAGTCATCGCAGTAGCCTGCGAATACATAAACTTAAAAATCAAATCTCAGAAGCTGCAGCTGATCCCCTTCAGTAGGGTCCAACATCTTGTGGTTCACCATTTTGTTTCCAGGGCTTGGAAAAGTTTTGAGATACAGAAGTGGAGAGATGGATTTGGTCTGGATTTTAAAATTATCTTCATCAAAATTAAAGACACGTCACACAGTTAACCTGTGGCTTGGACTATGTAACATGGTGCTGCAATCTGGAGACTATTGCATATGGACTCAGTGGGCTGTTTCTATGCATGGGGTACTTGCAAGGATTGTCTTAATGTATGGTAATAATCTCACTGATCTATATGCAATTAAAAAAAATCACTGTACTTTGGTACACTTGACAAAAAAAATGAAACCATTGAATTTAACCATTAATAATCACTTTAAAAAAAATTAAACGGACTAAATAATGAACAAGTGTTATTTCCACAGCAATACAGTGGGTAAATATATCAGAGAACACAAACTACAGACAGGCTTTATCTCTGGTATAGATGCTAAATGCTGGAGTAACTCAGCGGGACAGGCAGCATTTCTAGAGGGAAGGAATGGGTGACGTTTCGGGTCGAGACCCTTCTTCAGACTGGTGATTCCTTTCCCCTTACTGTCAGTCTGAAGAAGGGTCTCGACCCGAAACGTCACCCATTCCTTCTCTCCAGAGATGCTGTCTGACCCTCTAAGTTACTCCAGCTTTTTGTGTCTATTTTCTGGTATATCTTACCTCATTTTAGCCAGATCATTGTAGATCATTGCAATTAACTGATGTTCTCAGCAATAGAGGAGGAGGAGGATGGGATAAAAGCTCATTCTCAACCCTGCTTTCTCTCCCACGTCAACACTCACAACATGGCTCCCACTGCTTGGTATGTAGACAAAACTACCTCAACAAAGGAAGTGCAGAAATAGTTTTGGATAAGATTAATGGCCTGCACAATGATAGGCCATTTATAACAAAAATGCTAAGACAAATGGAGCGAGTCGTATGTGAGCCACTGTTAGATTTATTCAAAAGTTCAAGGAGATTCAGGTTGATCCCAAATGGATTGGAAAATATCCCCTACGAGTACATTATTGAAAAGTAAAAGTTTATAGCCCTCGGAGTTTCATGCCAATTGTCGAGGACCTGTCACGTTGAATCTGACATGATCATCTGGTGAGTTTGGGTGTCATTCAGTAATACTTTTGATTTGAGTTTCCAATTAACAAGCACTCCAAGGGTGCAAAACCGTCAGATGGTGACCAGGGAGAGGAAAAGAGCCATGGCCAGGGAACATTTGTCACTTAACAAAATTTACTTGGAACAAATATCCGCTTATCCAAGAATAGACGTCGAACATATGGTGTGACATCTCAGAAGTGGGGGCAGGGTGGAAGTGATGGTCACAACATGTTAAAATATCAAATTCAGTTCTGCATCTCTGGCTCTAAGCCTCATGTGAAGAATCGATCCAGTTAAGTACCACTGGGACAAAGACACCTCCACTAGATCCTTGTACACCCCATTGAGTTCAGCGAGCCTGTTGTGAAGTTGCCTCAATCCCTCAGCCACATCTCCTGCAACAACAAAAATCACCTAACCGCCAACAGTTCGTGGTAACAGGATGTCAACACTGAAGGAAGCATTTTGCAAGAATTTCACACCATAGAGAACTAACCTGGGTTTGCCTGTGAAAATTGTTTCCTCCAAAGCACACTGCTGTGGGATTCTGACATTATATAGCTGTGAAACCGGTCTTGCACTGAATATATTAACATGTATAGAAAACTGACGAACAACAGATATAGGCCAAAGTCAGCATGGGTTTGTGAAGGGGAGGTCTTGCTTGATAAATTTGCTGGAATTCTTTGAAGAAGTAAATAGCAGGACAGACAAAGGAGAGTCAGTAGAAAGCCTTTGATAAGGTGCCACACGTGAGGCTGCTAAGGAAGATGAGAGCCCATGGTATTCGAGGGCAGATACTGGCATGGTTAGCAGGTTGGCTGGATGGCAGAAGACAAAGAGTGGCAATAAAGGTGTTTTTTTTCTGGTTGGCTGCCAGTGACTAGCGGAGTTCCGCAGGGCTCGGTGCTGGGGCCGCCACTCTTCAAGTTGTACATTAATTATTTGGACGAGGGGATTGAAGGCTTTGTGGCCAAGTTTGTGGATGATATGAAAATAGGTGGAGGGGCAGGTAGTTTAGAGAAAGCAGGGACTCTGCAGAAGGACTTGGACAGGTTGTGAGAGTGGGCAGAGAAGCAGCAGATGGAATATAGAGTAGCAAAGTGTGGAGCCGTGCATTTTGGTGGTTGGAATGAAGGCATTGATTATTTTCTAAATGGGGAGAGAATGCAGAAATTGGAGGTGCAAAGGGACTTGGGAATGTTGGTGCAGGATTCCCAAAAAGTTGATCTGCAAGTCTAATCGGCAGTGAAGAAAGCAAACTCAATGCTAGCATTTATTTCAAGAGGGCTTGTATACAAAAACAGGGATGTAATGTTGAGACTCTATAAAGCGCTGGTAAGGCCACATTTGGAATATTGTGAGCAATTTTGAGCACCATACCTGAGGAAGGATATGCTGGCTCTGGAGAGGGTCCAGGTTTACAAGAATGATCCCTGGAATGAGATGAGCATTTGTCGGCACTGGGCCTATACTCGCTGGAGTTTAGAAGAATGATGGGGGGACCCCATTGAAACATACAGAATACACAGTGAAAGGCTTGGATGTGGAGAGTCTCAGACTAGAGGTCATAGCCTCAGAAGTAAAGAACGTTCTTTTAAGAAGGAGATGAGGACATTTTCTTTAGTCAGAGGGTGGCGAATCTGTGGAATTCTTTGCCACAAAAGGCTGTGGAGGCCAAGTCAGTGGATATTTTTTACAGCAGAGATGGATAGATTCTTGATTAGTACAGGTGTCGGGGTTATGGGGAGAAGGCAGGAGAATGGGGTTAGGAGGGAGAGATAGATCAGCCATGGTTGAATGGTGGAGTAGACTTGATGGGCTGAATGGCCTAATTCTACTACTGTCTCTTATAACCTTATGAACAGAAAACATTCTGAATAAATGGATCACTTTGGTTGGCACGCTTTACCTAATGGGGTGCCGTGGGGATCATTTCCATGGCCGACACTGTTTAACACCTATATTAACGCCTTTGATGAAACTATCAGATGTACTGTAGCCGGATTTGCTAATAGGTGTGTAAGATGGATATTGTGACCTGAGAGTCATGATAAACAAGACACAAATTATTCTAAACTATCAATGCAAATCACTTCTGGTTTGTGTCCTCTTAACCTTTGGGTCTCACTGGAAAAAAAATGATATACTCCTTATGTGCTTAATACAGGGATGTCCACCGGGTGGTGCCAGCAAGTGGCTGCCTCGCCAACATTCTGTCTGTTCTTTCTTCTGTTTTTGTTATTTTAAGTAAGAGTTAAAGAGTATGTTTTAATGTTCCTTGGTTTGTTTTATGTGGAGGGTGGGATGGGGGGTTGGGGAAACTTTTTTCAATCCCTCACCTCGACGGAGATGCAATTTTTTTCCGTACCGTATCTCCATCCCCACTGCGGCCCAACATCGTGGAGTGGCACGGCCTTTCGTGGAGACCGACCCGGTGCTTCAAACGTGGGCGCAGCGCGGACTTACCATCGTGGAGCTTGCGATCCCTTTGCTGGGGATCGACGGTGGAGAGCTCCAACCGCGGGCCTGTGGACTTTAACATCGTGGAGCCCGCGGTCCCTGGTTCGAGACCGATTCGGGAGCTCCAAGCCGTGGAGAGTTTCAACCGTCCCGACGAGGGAACTTCGATCACCCCGACGCAAGGGCTTCGGATCGCCGGCTGCGGGAGCTTTGTTGGCCCCGACTGCAGATGGTTCGACAGCCCCGGCCGCGGGAGAGTAAAGAGGGAGATGATTGGACTTCCATCACAGTGAGGAACGTGGGAAGCCGCTGTGGTGGATTTTTAAGTTAACTTTTATTTTATGTGGCTGTGTCTCTTGTTGCTTTTCACTTAGTATGGCTGCATGGTAACTCAAATTTCACTGTACCTTAATTGGTACACGTGACAATATACTGACATTGAAACTTGAAAAGAATAATAAGGTACTCAATGAACATTATTGGCAACGCTTGAGAAAATGACAGATTGACCCTTGCGAAGCTCTTGACATGTGGGGGTGCATTATTCCTTGAACATTTCCACCAATCCCTTGGATGGACTACTCTTTCAAAACCCTCAGATCAATTTTGAATTTGCCTGCAAAAGGCTAATCTTCATTTCAGCTCTTGAATGATATTTTAACCAATTTAAATTAAGATTTCAAATTAAAAAGTCTGGATCCTTTCCAAAGACATTTAACTTCCATGCTCTCTTATATCAAATGAATACAGCCTATGCAGGTTCAAATACATTAAAAACTACAAGTGAAATGTAAAAAAATAATTTCAATCTTTAACCCGTGGGTCCATTAGAATACACATTATGAATTTGTATCTAACAGCCTGTGAACAAAACTGATCCTCACAACATCGATTACAAATTCTCTAGATAAAGTATCAAATCATTTCCAGAGTGCCCGAGTGGAATATTTATAATAAAAGAAAATCCTGGACAGCACAAATTTTGCATGAAATAGCATGTACAGGTATGAGCTTAACTGAAATCCCAATCATGCCTTTACAGAACTTGGAACGGACACTCGTGTTAGCAGGCCGAACATAATAATGATCTGTGATAATTATATCTCATTCACATGAGCAAATTAACATGATAAGAAAATATTTTCTCTATAATATGCATAATGCAATTCCTTTAAAACAACTCCTGCAGAATAATTGTAATGCCATAAGAGTGAGGGCATTAATGATTTATGCTAATCAGTTCACATTTCATATAGATATTAGCTTAGTTACAGTTCTAAAGTGCCAAGCCAGATCTTCATGAAACTTAGGGGGTGTAAATGTTATTCATCAGGGAGGAAGCATTAATGTAATATGCTAATTAAATCTACTCTTTACAAATGAAGTTAATTACAGATTAACATTTCCAGTCATTCAAAGCCCAGAGGTCCTACCTTGAAATGTTGAGATCAGAAGTAATATCACAATGGGCCTAACTTAGAGGAACAGAATGAAGAAAAAAATGCATCAGAAAGCTAATGAACACTGTCTTATTGAATAAACGTTGCCATTGGGTAACATGCCATTGTGTGCCTTCAATGCCCTGTAGTCACTATGCCATTTTTCCAGTTTATTCAAGTGTACAGGAAATATAACACCTTAAGCCACAAAAGAAGGTGGTGATTTTGTTTTTGGGAGGCATTTTGGAATCCACATGATGGAATTCACAGTGGAGAAAGTTGGTTGAATTTATTTTAAAAAAACACATTGATGCAAGTTTACATATTTCAATTTCAAATGCATCCCAGTCATCCAAGCTAGAGAAAGAGATGCTTACAAAGTCCTATTCTGACATTCTGTTGACTGATTTATATATAACACTATAGATAGATTTGCCAGGGGTTCAGGAAGCCCAGTGACTAGAAGGAAAGTAAGCCTGTTATGTGATTTTGACAGCAGGACTGTCAAGGAAACGCAACTAGTACCTAAATGTATAAAAATGGCCTTTAACCACATCTGATTTTTTTTTCTATTACAAATCTCAAATTGTGGAGTACAGAGGCAAATAAATCAATGATGAGTTACTCCAGCTTCTCGTGTCTCTCTTTGGTTTACACCGGCATCTGCAGTTCCTTCCTACACTTGCAATGAAGGAAATGGCATTTACTCAGTATCGGCAGTGTCTGACAAATGGTTGGATAACAGTTGCGAAGCTAATTCTAACCATCTGCTCTAATGAACACCAACGCCATGAATAGGTGGGAAATGCATGACTGAATGTTGTCTAATTCATGGAATGCACCCAGGAATCACAAAGCCACACTGGTTATACAGTGCCCTCCATAATGTTTGGGACAAAGACCCACCATGTATTTATTTGTCCCGGTACTCCGCAATGTAGGTCTCAGCAAAGCAATCATCTCATCTACACTTGGACTCACCGATGTAGAGGAGGACACATCGAGTGCATTGAATGTAATTGACAAGGTTGAAGACAATGCAACCTCTTCCTCTTTTTGGAAAGGCTGCTGGGATCTCAAAAAGGAGTTGCGGAAGAACTCATCAACTCCATTGTACATGTGTAGGGACAGATGTTGCATCTCCTGCGGTTGCAGGGGAAAACACCCGAGGAGGAGGATTTTCACCCTTCCTTCCGTAAAAAAAAAAATTATTGGAGGACACATGACATGACACTTTCAACCTTAGAGATACAGCATGGATACAGGCCCTGCGGCCCACGCCGGCCAGCAATCACATTGTGCACTAATTCTATACTACACATTAGGGACAATTTACAGAAGCCAATTAACCTACAAACCTGCACGTCTTTGGAGTGTGGGAGGAAACCGGAGCACCCGGAGAAAACCCACGCAGGTCACAGGGAGTACATACAAACTCCATCCAGACAGCACCCGTAGTCAGGATCGAACCTGGGTCTCTGGCGCTGTAAGGCAGCAACTCTACCGCACAACATCAATTACAAATTCTCTAGATAAAGTATCAAATCATTTCCAGAGTGCCCGAGTGGAATATTTATATCCATTGTGCCGCTCTCCTCTTTGATTTAAGATTGGGAACCAGTTACCTGGATAATCTCAGGGCAAAAACCACATCCTGCCTCAATGTCTTGGAATATTAACTCATTTTGTTATCATATGCCTTCCGAACCGTACTCCCAAAATCAAAATCAACATCAAAAGATATAAAGATAAATGTGCTTTGCTCTACCAGGTAGATAAAGCACTTTTCATAAGTTCAATTAGACATTTGAGAGTGCAATAATTTAATTCATGTATTTGTCTTGGAAAACTAGGTGTATCAACAGAAATGTCGGAAAAAGTATTGAATTGTTTCGGTTAGTTTAGAGATACAGAGCAAAAACAGGCCCTTCGGCCAACCGATTCCGTGCCAGCCAGCGATCCCTGCACATTAACACTATCCTACACAGGCTGGGGACAATTAACAATTGTAACAAGTCAATTAACCTACAAACCTGGATGTCTTTGAAATGTGGAAAGAAACCGGAGCACCCGGAGAAAACCCACACTAGTCACGGGGAGAACATACAGACAAGCACCCGTAGTCAGGATCGAACCCGGGCCTCTGGCGTTGCAAGGCAGAAACTCTACCGCTGCGCCACTGCGCCGCCCATTTGTAAAAAGCAATAATTAAGTAGCTAATACTCATTTAAATTGGAAGAGGAAAAATAAAGGATAAATGTCATACCTGCTTTGTGATATACAAATTATCTCCTTGCTCTGCCAGACTGCCAGTTTCCATTGTACATCACTGAAAGAAACAGTTTGGTCTGCCTTCTTGCATTCTGGAGAACAAAACAAAAATGATGAATTTACTTTAAGAAAATCAACAAAAAAATTAACTTGACTCCATCATGATTGATTTAATAATTGCTTTATGTATCAGTGCACTGGATAATTTGGATGCAATCTCATGAATATAACATCTCAAAAAAGACTTGGCCACCAGTTGTTCAGTTGGAATGGCATGCTGCTCCACTGCAGTTAATGTGAATAGGGTATTCTGCTTCTAAAAAAAAGCCAAAGTGTGTTAAATCATAAATGAGTGATTCTGACCCAACTTAACTAAGAGAATATTTATGAAGCTGATTTTCCTGAACTTTTCCGCAGGGAAAGGCCTAGCCCAAGGGCGAGAAGTTGAAGATGGAAATCCAATGGTGTGTTTTCACACTTATACACTATTTCTGAAATATTTTTCAGGCTCCCCGGGGAAACAACCAGCAGTAAATGAAGACAAACCAATGTAGCAGGGATGTGGGATTGGTAGACAATTTTTGCCAATCGCTCCCCAACGCACATGTGTACCAGCCTATTCATCGCCTCTCCAAACTATGTTTGTTTCTCCCTTCAAGGGACCACCACCACATGCCATTTGTCTTTTTAACTGGTTGCAAACTTTCTGCGATTCGTGCACTCTGAGCCGCACATTTGCAGTTAATTACCATTTAGATACTGGTCCGCCTTTTGATTCTTCTTACTGAAGTGTATGACCTGACTCCGATCTGGTTGGTATTCGGATAAGTGATCTCCTGTCTGCCTGAGTAAACTAATGATCCAACCAGCAGACTGATCTCACAGCTCAACAAAAAATTCACTCACACTGCATACATTAAAAAAAATAAGTCACACTAATAGATGGCAACTCTGACACTGCAACACTCCTCAGTGCTGCGCAAAAATAACAGCCTATTGCACTTTATCTGTTTATTTATTGTGTATATATGTGGTATAGAGACACACTGAACTTTTATCCCCTGTCCTGTACTATGTTTACATATTCTGTTGTGCTGCAGCAAGCAAGAATTTCATTGTCCTATCTGGGACGCATGACAATAAAACTCTCTTGACTCTTGAAATGTCTTTAAAGATTTTGCACTCGTCTGTTAAGTGGCTTTCTGGTCCAGAGATGAGATTGCTTCCAAATGTGTCATGGGTGACACATGGTGTCATGAGTGATTCTTTTGACCTTTTGTTTCATAGGGGTTTCTTTGTTGTATATATTTGTTACATTTCTTCTACTTGCCATTATTTCGATTTTACAATGTTTCTTTGCAAATTGTTTTGTAGTAATTTTGTTCCTCAACGTACAAGTCTTAAAAATAGAGCAGAGGAAAATGCAACATATCTCTGGAATTCTCTGCCACTGGAAGGTAGTTGAGGCCAGTTCATTGGCTATATTTAAGAGGGAGTTAGATGTGGCCCTTGTGGCTAAAGGGATCAGGGGGTATGGAGAGAAGGCAGGTACAGGATACCGAGTTGGATGATCAGCCATGATCATATTGAATGGCGGTGCAGGCTCGAAGGGCCGAATGGCCTACTCCTACACCTATTTTCTATGTTTCTATGTTTCAGTCCCCTATCCCAACATCGCCTCAGCTTCTAGTTAAATCAGTGTTTTTTTATTTGCTCTTGAGAGATTAGATGACAAGGCCATTCTGGTAGTTCTGTGATATAGGTTGTGCACTCTCTTTTTGAACTACTACATTGTTGGGCTGACAATGCTCCTACAATGCCATCAGATCAGGAATTCCAGGATTTTCACCCAGAATACAAAGGAACTGTGACAAAAGAAAAAATCAAAGACAGGGCAGTTTGTAGCTCGGGAAGGTATTTGGAGATGATGGCTTTTCTCTGGAGTTGCTGCTCTTCCTTTCTGGGTGTTCGACAGGGAAAAATGGAAGGTGCCATCAAAATAATTCTGGTGAGTCACAACAATACATCTCTAGGCAGACAGACACAAAAAGCTGGAATAACTCAGGGGGTCAGACAGCATCTCTGGAGAAAGGGAATAGGTGACGTTTCGGGAAGAGACCCTTCTTCAGACTCTTTTCCTTGTTGGCCTTCATCATTCTACTCTCCAGAAGAGTCCAGTCATACAAAGCTTTACAGTTGTGTCACAAGAAGCACTGATCACCCACAACTCCTGTTGTCATTGAATTGTTTTGGTCCACCAGCAGCCAGTGATTGGCTTTAAAATTCTCATCTTTGTCTTCAAAACCCTCCATGACCTCGCTACTCCTTATCCGAACCAAGACAACTCGGAGATGTTGGTGCTCCTCCAATTCTCTCTCTCCACCATTGGTAGCATTGGCCTCAGCTGGCAAGGATCATAACTCTGGCATTCCCTCCCTAAACTGCTCACAACCTTTCTTCCCCCCTTTAAGATGCTCTCCAAAAGTTACTTTTTGACAAGCTTTTGGTCATCTCTGCTAATATCTTATCACGCTTCAGTGTCAAATTCTCTTTACAACATTTTTGTCAAGTGTCTGGTGACATTTTGAAAATTAAAGTATTTAAATACATTTGTTCTTAAATAAATCACATCAGTCTTCAGTAGATGTAACCTTTCGTCTCTTGCAGTTTCAATGTATCAAAAATCATAAAGTTACAGTATGTGCTGTAACATTTTACATTGTTGTCACCTTGAAGGTAAGAATCTACAATGAAAAGCAGGTCATCTTTGACCACAATCAACTTCTATGAGGAGAAACAACAATGAATGCCTTGCAATTGTATTTGGAGGGTTACCACTGGGATGAACGCTACATAAAACTTATCTGTTTGTCTTCTCTATAATACTTTTTACTCCCTAATATTGCAAATAGACCAAAAGAGAGCTAGATAGGGCTCTTAAAGATAGCGGAGTCAGGAGATATGGGAAGAAGGCAGGAACGGGGTACTGATTGTGGATGATCAGCCATGATCACATTGAATGGCGGTGCTGGCTCGAAGGGCCTACTCCTGCACCTATTGTCTATTGTGAACAGCTGACAGGAAATTACTCTATTCATGATCCTTCTTTCAAACAGTCCAGGTCCACCACCGACTTTCCGACAACTGGTGTTCCAGCACCTTCTATAATCCAGACACAATTATGTGAGCACACTGTAAATTCCCCTCCTCACCCCGAAAATGTAGCACCTGGGTAGGTGTGGTAGCCGATCTCAGGACTTCTGTGGCCCATCGGCGGGTTGGATTTGCACTCTGCGGCCGGCTTTCTGGAACTCCTATAGCCGACTACTGTGGCCAATTAGCGGACTGAATTTGCCGCCTGCGGCCGGGGCTTTGGCATTCCAGCCCTGCTTGAGCCGGCAGATCTGTCCCCATAGCCGACTTCCCCAGCCGACTTTGCGGGCTGGTATCTCAGTCCCCCAAGGCCATGACCTCTGTTGGTCCGGCAAAACAGATGAAACGGCAGAGCTCTAGATTTAAAGGGTGCCGGAAAATCGGTGGTGGACCTGGACAGCATACATGACCAAACCACCATGCCCTCCATTTCCTGCATGTTCCTGAATGAATGCAGTTGCAAGAATACCGAAGGTCAACATGACCCAGGATAAAGTAGCCAATTTACCCACTAGTTTAAACATTTATTCCCTCCGTCACTAGTGCAGAACGGCTGCAGTGTTTTTTGTGTTGTGCTGCTCCGTCAGCATCTCAGTAACCTTTAGTATCTCCATTTGTTTTATTTATTCATCATTTTTATCAATGTTATGGAAATATTTGGAGCTCCTAAACTCATGGACAAGGTCAGTGGGCACAGGGGATTGCCATCACTTGTATGTTTCTCTCCAAGTTACACATCATCAAGATTTGGAAATATATCACCATTCCTTCATCGTCACTGGCTCCAAATCTATAAACTAAATAAACTAAACTGAAGAAGGGTTCCAACTCGAAACGTCACTTATCCATATTCTGCAGAGATGCTGCCTAACTTACAAGAGCATTTTGAGTCTATCTTTAGTATAAACCAGCATCTGCAGTTTCTTCCTAAACTAAACTGAAATCCTGGAACTCCTTTCTAACAGCACTGTGGGAGCACTTCTTCTTCTTTCATGTGGCGTGCACAGCCTAAAGTTGTTGAACAACTTGTTCTATTTGATCTTCCGTTTGTGTATGTAGAGTTGATTGCATTAGTCGAAACAGGGCGGACCACATGAAGGTTGCAATCTTCCACCCCCTGTGGGAGCACTGAGAACATACATAGAACAGAACAACACAGAAACAGGCCCTTGGAACCACAACATCTGTACCGAACATGATGCCAACTAATCTCATCTGCCGGTATACGATTCATATCTCTCCATGGCCAGTATATGTCTGGATATGTCTATCCAGACAGAAGCAAAAAGCAGGAGTAACTCAGCTGGACAGGCAGCATCTCTGGAGAGAAGGAATGGGTGACGTTTCGGGTCGAGACCCTTCTTCAGACTTTCCAGACACATTAATTAAAAATCACTATCATATAGACTTCTACCACCACACCTGGCAGCACGTTCCAGGCACCCACCACCCTTTGTGTAAACATGCCATACATCTCCTTTAAAGTTTGCCCCTCTCACGTTAAAGTTATGCCCTCATCTTTGACATTTCCACCCTGCGAGAAAAAAGGTTGTGACTGTCTACCTTGTCTCTTGACTCTCATAATTGTACATACTTCCATCGGGTCTCCCCTCAACCTCTGCTGCTCCAGAGAAAACAATCCAAGTCTGTCCAACCTCTCTTCATTGTTTATACCCTAAAGATGGACTGCAGCAGCTCACCCCCACCTTATCAATTAAGAGTGGACAATAAATACTGGTCTTGCCAGTTATGCCCAGTTCCTGCACTGGCAAGACCAATCATTGTCCATCATCTCTCCATTTCCTGAACAAAGGCAACTTTTTTTCTTCCCATCTAGTCTGCTCAGAAATGAAGTTGCCTAATCCAAATTATCTGACAACTCGATCCTCACTCTAAATTCTCATATGTTTTAGGAGGAGAATTAGGCCATCTGGCCCATCAGGTCGACTCTGCCATTCAATCATGTTCAATTTATTGCTTAATGGTCAGCTTTTATACAATTAATCACAAATACAGAGTAATGAAAGGATCAAGGCTGCCATTGGCAGTTTGCAAACAACAATCAGACAATTATCAAATTATAATGTCGACAACACCCGATGTCATTAACCACAGTCTCTTCCAGGCTGCAGATGTGACAGGCAGCTGGCGAGTTCGTGAACTAATTTAAATAGAAGTTCAGAAGTTATAGGTGCAGAAATAGGCCATTCGGCCCATCAAGTCTACTCCACCATTCAATCATGGCTGATCTATCTTTCCCTCTCAACCCCATTCTCCTGCCTTCTCCTCCTCATAACCCCGACACTCTTACTAATCAATATCTAGTACACGCCACTGTTCTGTGCAACCTCTCTTACTCCATATACACATGGAACACGGTGTCTTCCACACCGAAGTAGCAGGCGGCTGGCAACTCTCATTATTAATAACCCATTTTCTGTTATTTGCACTTTATCAGTTTATTTATTCATGCATGTATATATTTATATTATGTCATATGGACACACTTATCTGTTTTGTAGTAAATGCCTACTATGATCTGTTGTGCTGAAGCACAGCAAGAATTTCATTGTCCTATACAGGGACACATGACAATAAACTCACTTGAACTCGAATATCTGTTACATTGTAGCGCTCTGTGCAAAGTTCCATGCAGCACTGTACCCTTTTTTTCCATTTTATCAAAAATAATTTATTCAATAATGATACAAAATAATATTTACAAACCAAAACTGTGGTAACTCACCTACCACCATAATACAAAATCAACAAATTATTTAAGACACTAAATTTATTCCTACACCCCCCCCCTCCTACACCCCCCCCCTCCGTCCTCCCCTCCCCCATGCCCAATGTTCCTGGAAATCCCCCAGGGTGCCCGTGGACAGCGTGTGTTCCCTCTCTAGTGCCACAGACAACCAACTCGGGCAGAGCCCTCTTCAGACTGGTGCCATGGATGGCCAGCTTGGCCAGGCCTAGGAGCAACCAAGCCAGGACATCTTCAGCCCTACCCTCTCCTCTACACACAGGGTGTCCAAAGATGAGGGTGGTGGGTGTGAAGTGCAGCCAGAAGGCAAGGAGCAGCCCCTTTAGATATTGGAGCAGGGGCTGCAATCTCACACACTCCATGTAGACGAGGAACACAGACGCTTCCAGCGCGCAACAGTGGCAGGCGACTAACACATTCTCCACCCCAGGACTCCCTTGCAGAGAGACCTCCACTGGGGACCGCCCTCGCTGTCAGCTGGTGACACGGAGCGCCGCGGCGTGTGTGCGCGCGTGGCCGCGGCGCGCACTTCCGCCGCGCGGGCAGCACGTGACGCGGCCGAGGAGAAGCGGCGCCTTGTCCTCCCGCTGCCATAAATTTATAAATTATGCTAATGGCGGAGAAAATCCAAATGAGGCGAGGGGCCCGCCGTCCGCCCCCCCGCACGTATTTATGTCGGCCAAAGATAAATACACATCTCCAAACGCCCGCTCCCTCCCACAACGCCACCACCGTGTTACCTGCGCCTACTTACCGTTATTTATTCATGCCTCGGCTTCAGCAAAGTGCCTCGGAAACTGTCTCCGCCTGTTTGCGAACAATTTTTTGTCTTGTTTGAAGCGAGTTAAAGGACCAGAAAAAAAAGTCAAGTTTTGCTTTTTTTCCCATCAATTGAGCCGAGCGGCAAGGAGTATACTGGTTAAGGAGGGAGCATTTGCATCGATAAAAAGCGGGCCTTGAGAAACATCTCCATTTGTTTTATTTCTTCATAGTTTTCCTCAATATGATGGGAACGTTTGGAGCTGCTAAACTCCTAGATAAATTGCCTTCCCGAGCTTCCTTTGTAATTAAAAAGAACGTACCAGCTTCGATAAACATTGCTCGTTAGCACTACGTTATGAACATAATTTATGCAAGGCGAGTCTGCATACGACAAAAAAATATGTTGATGTTGCCCTTCCCGTCCGTGGTGCCAGGTGGCGCGCTTGGCTTCTTAAAGAGACAGCCCGTGGCGGCGGGGCAGCGCCTGCATGCTTCGGCTCAACTCGGCTCCAGATCAGATCGGATCCAGCTCGGCTCTGCCCAACGCAGCCACGAAGGTCACCTATCACCTATCAAAGCCGGGCATCAGGACTCGGTTGCTCTTTAAAAAAACCCATAGAAACATAGAAAATAGGTGCAGGAGTAGGCCATTCGGCCCTTCGAGCCTGCACCGCCATTCGCCATTCAATATGATCATGGCTGATCATCCAACTCGGTATCCTGTACCTGCCTTCTCTCCATACCCCCTGATCCCTTTAGCCACAAGGGCCACATCTAACTCCCTCTTAAATATAGACAATGAACTGTGGCCTCAACTACCCTCTGTGGCAGAGAGTTCCAGAGATTCACCACTCTCTGTGTGAAAAACATTCTCCTCATCTCGGTTTTAAAGGATTTCCCCCTTATCCTTAAGCTGTGACCCCTTGTCCTGGACTTCCCCAACATCGGGAACAATTACCTTTCGATAATTTGTTTTGTTACTTTACTCATCACCGTTTGGTAACTTGCTTTTTTTTTTAACGTAATCAAGAACCTCATCATGATTTTAAAATATTAATCAAGAATCTGTTGTTACTTTATTCATTATTAATACCTTTTGAGAACTTGCTGTTTTTTTCCCTTAATCAGGAACCTTGTAATGTTTTTTTATTAAAGAATCTTTTGATAATTTGCTTTTTTACTTAATCAAGATCCTTATAATATTTTTATTTTTTAAATATTAATCAAGAATCTATTAATCATTTGCTTTGTTACTTTAGTTATTAATACGTTTTGATAATTTGCTTTTTTAAACTAAATCAAGAACCTTATAGTTTTAAAAAATATTAATCAAAAATGTTTTCATAATTTGCTTTGTTACTCCACTCATTGCTAATACCTTTTGATAATATACTTTTTCTTTACTTAATTAAGAACATTATAATGTTTTTCTTTAATACTAATCGAGAATCTTTTGATAATTTCAAAAGATCATGTGATAGGAGCAGAAATAGGCCATTCGGCCCATCAAGTCTACTCGGCCATTCAATCATGGCTGATTTATCTTTCCCTCCTAGCCTTCTCTCCATAACCTCTGATACCCGTCAATTTATGTTGTTACTCCACTCATTATTAATACCTTTTAATAGTTTGCTTTTTTACATAATCATAAACCTTATAATATTCTTTTTTATTTTTTTAAATATTAATCTAGAATCTGTTGTTAATTTTGTTCAAACCTATGTTTGAATGACAATAAATAAGCAGCATTCCATTACTCCACTTATTAATACCTTTTGATAATTTGCTTTTTTACTTAATCGAGAACCTTAATATGCTTTTCTTTTAATATTAATCAAGAATCTTTCATTAAGTTGCTTTGTTACTTTACACATTAATACCTTTTGATAACTTTTTTTAAACTTAATCAAGAACCTTCCAATATTTAAAAAATATTAATCAAGAATCTTTCATAATTTGTTTTGTTACTTCACCCATTATTAATACCTTTTGAGGAAGAGAAGGCAAGGGGATGAGGTTGAGAGGGAAGATAGATCAGCCATGATTAAATTGCTGTGTAGACGCGATGGGCCAAATGGCCTAATTCTGCTCCTATGACCGTGCAAGAAAAACTGCAGATGCTGGTTTAAATCGAAAGTGGACACAAAATGCTGGAGTAACTCAGTGGGACAGGCAGCATCTCTGGAGAGAAGGAATGGGTGACGTTTTGGGTCGAGACCCTTCTTCAGACCCGAAATGTCTGCCTGTCCTGCTGAGTTACTCCGGCATTTTGTGTCTATCTGCTCCTATGACTTATGGACTTGATAATTTGCCTTTTCTATTAATCAAGAACCTTATAATTTGCTTTTCTTTTTTATTAATCTATGGAACCATAGAATCATACAACATGGAAACAGGCCCTTCGGCCCAACTTGTCCATGCCGACCAACCTATATCTACATGCCGACCAACCTACATCTACACCAGTCCTAGCTGCTTGCGTTTGCTCTATATCCTCCTAAACTTATCCTATCCATGATGTACCTGTCCCTCACTGGCCTGTAGTTTCAGGCTTATCCCTGCTGCCCTTCTTAAATAGAGGCACAATATTTGCTATCCTCCAGTCTTCTGGCACCTTACCCGTATTTAATGATGACTCATAAATCTCAGCTTGGGCACCTGCAATTTGAGTTACTGCAAGTCGTGCCGAAGCTAAGCGATTCTTTGCAAGCTGGTCCTAGAATTCCTCCACTGTTTTAAATCTTTATTTCAACGGCAGCATTTCTTATCAGTACACGGCTTGATTGTTGGTTACATGGTTACATTACTGAACTAGCAGCCAGAGACTTGGACTATTGATTGAGAGACTTGAGTTGATGTTCCCACTATGGCACATGGGAACTTTAAAATCAGGAACATTATCACAGCCCAGGGTTTGAGCAAGTTATGCACCTCTTGTTTCAATTCAGCATTTTGTTTTGTCTAAATTAAGCTAAATTGTCTAAATTAGGATATCAAAGTTTAAACTCGGTAGAAGAGCCACAGTATGGACAGCCCAAGGAAGGTTGTGACAAATTAAAATAAGTCATTAATAAACTTGAAGGATGAGTATAAAATTGGCAAATTAATATTAATATTGGTAATGTACTTTTGTAAGAAAAATTACCTGGGAAATAAGAATCTGAATGTAGACGAGGAGCAGAGGGATCTGAGAGTGCAGATACAATTATACAATGTGGTCAAGGGTCATTGTCTGAACAAAAATAAGTCAAACAGTTTGTTGAGGGGTAGATTGTAGAGTAGAGAGTGTCTGCTAGGGTAGTATCGAAGTGTGGTTAGACTACCGCTAGAATACTGTGTATAATTCTAGTTATTGAATGATAAGAAGGATATAGAGGCTCGGAAGATGGAGCAGAGGCGGGTTGCTTGATGATGCCGGGAATACAAGATGACACAGATGGGGAAATGAACAGAATGGGTAACATTTTCTAGAGTAGAGAAGGTTGACAAATGACCTCATGGAGATCTTCAAAATCAGGAGCAGTTTGGATGGTGAGTGAGCGAGTGTTTCAATTTATGGGCAATAGAAAACTGTAAGCCAACAATTGGAGCTTCGTAAGTTATAGGAGCAGAATTAGGCTATTCGGCCCATCAAGACTGCTCTGCCATTCAATCATGAGTGATCTATCTTTCCCTCTCAACCCCATTCTCCCCATAATCCCTGACACCCGTACTAATCAGGAATCTGTCAATTTCCACCTTAAAAATAACCATTAACTTGGTGTCTATAGCCGTCTGTGGCAATAAATTCCACAGATTCACCACTCTCTGACTAAAGAAATTCTTCCTCATCTCCTTTCTAAATGTACATCCTTTTATTCTGATCTGGTCCTAGGCTCTACCACATCCCCTCCACATCCACTCTATCCAGGCCTCTCATTATTCGGTATATTACAGTAAAGTACCCCCCCCCTCCCATCCTTCTAAACTCCAGCGAGTACAGGTCCAGTGCCGTCAAACACTCATCATTTGTTAACCCAATCATTCCATAGTCACTAAGAAACCAAAGAGGGTATTCACTTGGATTTACCCAGAGAAGGTGCAGTTCACTAACACAAGGGGGTGGTTGAAGTGAATAGTTTTGATGCATTTCCGAAGTGCCTTGGTAAGCCCAAGAGGAAGAAGAGAATGGAGGATTAGAATCATTGAGTCATATGGCACCAAAACAGGTCCTTCACTGAGGTCCCTCCTCACTGAGCCATGCCACCATCAAGCACCCAGAGATCGAAGTTACTGATAGTGGGTAAATCTAGAACAAGAGCTCATAGCCTAAGGATGCTGGTGAAGTGATTTAGCGCCGGATGAGGAGAAATTTCTTCATCCAAAGAGTGTGAACCTGCGGAATTATCTAACTCAGAAGGCAGCAGAGGGAAAATCATTAAATACAAGATATACGGGGGGGAAAAGCAGGAACAGGTACTCAACTGGATGATCACATGATTGAATGGTGAAACGGACTTAAACAGTGAAGGACATACTCATATTTCTATTTTCTATGATCTCATCTGAACAATTTCTCTTTACGTTTACGTTTGGACCTGCTATATACAGTATTTTCTGTTTTATCAAATTTCTATCATTTCATGTTTTTTATGACATTTCTTCAAACAATCAATCCATACAACGATGTCAGGCTAATTTGAACTTTGAGTGATGGGGTAAAATGATAGAATTTCCTCCTCATTGTACAAAACAATTTATCTTTTGGCCCCGACTGAAAGTTAGTGGCAGGAAAAATCAACTATTTTGCAAGCAGCTGATTCAATGTTGCCTCCCTTATACCATTTTGCAAGCAGCTGATACAATGTTGCCTCCCTTATGTCATCTACAATGAAGTACTGTTTATATTATTATAACATCTTTCTCTATTACTTGTGTACAATAAATTACCAGATACAATATAAGAAATATCCTTTCAATATATTTAAAATAACTCTATGTAGAATAAATCAACCCTCTAAAGAAGACAAGATGAAATCAGCTGCAACTGAGCCTGATTAAATAATTTGTAAATTACAAAACCACAAATTTGATTATGGAGCTTCCACATGGAAAAAGTAAGCAGAAAGTTTGACTGTGACACCAGATTATGGTAGAAAATAAGGGCTGTAATGAAACAGTAAATTATTACTGTAGAATATAAAATTGGACTGGACTGTTTATGTTTAATACCTTGATAGACAAAGTAAGTGGTTATCCATTGAATAAAGGAATAATCTGGCATAGCTAACCACTTGATACAGAGATGAGATTTTTTTAAATATAGAGGGCGATGAATCTTTGGAATTTTTCGGCCAAGAGAACAGCTGGAGTTCAGTTGTTAAAAAATATTCAGGACAGAGTGATATATTTTTAAATATGAAGAGACATGGATTAGTGTAGGAAGATAGTGCTGAGGTAAAAAAAAACCATTCATAATCTTAAAGAATGGCTGGGCAAGCAGAAATTGCCTACTTTGGCTTCTTCTTTCCAGGTTCTCATATTTTATCCACATCAGCCACACCCTCGCAAACCTCTGTAATTGCCTTTATTTACATTTCAGACCATTTCAGACTTGGTACATATTGTTCACTCTTCCCCAGAGAGTACTTTACTCTGGGTTGTCTAATTACTTCTGTTCATATCTAAAATACAGTAAAGCATTGTTATAGGCATTAATCTGGCAACGGACGGCAGCCGCAAGGGCAATGCCCAGGGCAATGGCGGGCGGCAGTGAGAGATGCTTGGGCCAAATCTTGATAAACCAGTGTATTTGATTAACAAGTACTTTTATGTTCAGCATATGCCAGATAACTAGAGCACTTGCATTAGCCTGTTCCTGATTATTTCACAACACATTGTTCAAGGAAATAGTCTCTAATTTCTAAAATGAAACTGTTCTTCTGACTATATTTCAAAATTTGTCATTACTAATTAATAATAAGATAAAAAATGCTGAAGATTATTACACAGTTCTTTCTCCTGATCTAATACTATTTTAAATTTATTTTGATAACCACGAGTGGACCACTTTTACTGTTTTTGTTGCTTTAAGGGACTATGTACATAACTTGCAAGCAATGTATTAATTATTTTAAAATTAGCCATTGTTCGGTTACTGTCATTGCTCTCCATGTAGTTTCTCAACTTTCAATTGCCAACTTTGTTTTTCTTCAATTTTCTTTCTTCAGATTTAAGAGCCAGGTTTCCGATTGAAATAAAAATCACTTTTGGTTTTTATTTTTAAAAAATCTATCATTTTGTGCTATACAGTAAACTATCATAATGCTATACAGTAAACAAAGATCACACTATCAAAGCTAGTACTATTAGCCAAATGCTAATGGATCATTTGACTGTGGTGCTACATATTCTGTTGTGCTGCTGCAAGTAAGAATTTCATTGGGACATATGACAATAAAACACTCTTGAATAATTTGAATGATGTTTACTATCCAGCATGAATAACAACTGAATGTGTTTACTGTGTAGCATTGTCGTGTTCTAAGGAAAAGCAAGCGCTTTAAAAGGTGAATAAAACTCGAGCCTCAATTGGGGGCTCATTTCCCCCCTGCTGTGTAAAATTGATCGCATGTGGTGACACATCGGGAAAAAAACTTTTTCTCTTTCACCAGTATATTCTTTTTCTATCCGCACAACACAACGAGACCAATTCCCCTTTAAGAGCCTGGGGTTATTTGCATGCGTCGGACGCGAATGTGGCACGTAGCTTTGATAAGGAAGTAAGAGCGGAGCAGCGACCAAGAGAGAGGGGAAAAAAAAGTCTTTCGACGAGCACGACGACGAAGAAGAAGCGGTGAGCAGGTGCGAGTGTTGGCCGCGCCATGAGTAAGCAAGGTAAACGTGAGGCTCGTTTACATGGGCGGGGAAGCGGCGGCGGCCGCGGTACCGGGGAAAAGCGCGGGCTCTGGCGGGGGGGGGCCGCGCGACCCCCGCTCCCGCCCGCAGCTGCTGATCGGCGCCTCGCGACAAGCTTCTGCCGCCTCTCGTCGGACGTCCCACCAACCCCGCCGGGACCCTCATCTCGTTTAGTTTATTATATTATTGTCACATACATCGAGGTAAAGTGAAAAGCTTTGTCTTGCATGTTATCCAGTCACAGTAAAGATCGGGTCGATGCACAGGGTCTCTTGCCCAGAGTAGGGAATCGAGGAGGTATGTGTGTGTATATACACACACACACACACACACATATACATACACATACACACATATACATACATACACACACACACACACAACTTTTTCTCGTTTATCATATTGTTTTACAGTAGCAATGTTACAACATTTTGAGATTTTAAAAAATCAGGCCTGTAATTTATCCCATCAGATAACGCATAAAAAGAACTTTAATTTGACACCTAATTCACTTTAATTTCCTCAGTATTAAAAAAAGTTATGGTCATTTTCATACTCTGAAATTAGCATCTTGTTCCCTATTGCTTTTCCATTGATTTAACACAAAAGCTGTGATCGAGGACAGTCAAAAGCCCATAACTTTCTTAAAAATTAAGAGAACTGAATGAAATTTTTCAGTTATTATAGATTGAAACATTCTGAAACAAATATGACACATTTTACTTGGATCACCTGAAATTAAAGCATATAATTAGTTAGTTACCTAATTGTAGCCAATTACAAAATTGACCGTTGGGACAGAAATAGTCAAAACACCCAAACTGCCTCGAAAAATCAAAAATGTGATATTCTCAAGATCAGAACTTTAATATTATTGTAGTATATGCTGTAAATCCGTAACACATACGTAAATAAATTACAATTTCTAGCAAAAGACCAAGTCTTTATGGAGAAGATCAGTTGCTAGCTGGTACATTGGCATATCATAATCAGTAGCATCATCATAGTCCTCAGATTGTAACCATTAAGTAACTCTGTACACCTTGTTTTTCCTCAACTTTTCAATTTTGGCATTGTAAACTACAAGTTTTTGGTCTTCAAACCACGCCTGGCATGCCATTCTGCCCACTACTTTCACATTAAGAATGTCCTGTAGATCATCACATTTGGGAGTAGTCCAAATTCGGATAATCTCTGCGAATGCTGTCTAAATCGGTCTCTTTTGCTGGGCATTTGGATTGACAATTTTGCATTTCTTCTTCGGAGACATCTGTTTAAAATGTAAAGGGAAAAAAACCCACTGAACAGCATTAACAGAAACAAGTTACTATTTGCAGTTTTAGGAAAAAGGTAGACATTATAAAGTTAAAAGCTAAAACAAATTGTAAATACCCAACAAAAAAATCATATTCATCAGTTTCATCAAATCAATTAAATTCATCTAAATTCAATTACTAGATCTAAACATCTATCCATTTCTTAAGAAAAGACTAATTTTTTTAATAGCTCCAAATAACAAACTGATCCTATTCACACAAGAATTCACAGTATAACATGATTTTTAAATCTCACTTTGTCATGAATTTGTATGCCAAATGGAAGGAATTTAATGATTAATTCCCATAAATTAATCTAGAATCATCCACTCTCAAGATAATCAAAATCATTATTTTTTGCACAATATATCTGACCAAAACTGTACTGTGGATATTTAGTATGAAAATATTGATCATGGATGGACAATAACACAAAATATAGATGATTTAGATGTTCTTATGACATGATTGCAAAAACAAAGAATTTGATTATCTTGAGAGTGGATGTTTCTGGAATGTGATCGATTGGAATGTTGCCGTTGCCATAAATTTAAGCCCAATACACGGCCGATTTGTACGGGGGGCCTAAAGAACATTTTTCGCATCATGATTAAAATGAAGCCACATCAAAAAGTAAAATAATGTTAAATAAATGACATACCTTTTGTTTTGTCCTGATAGTGCGATCCGTGATGTTGAAGGCGTTTTTAGTCGCGTTTAAGTTCAATCCAGGGACGCAATGGTCCAGCAAATTAACAAAAAACGGCAAGGAAAGCACGTACGATATTTCTTCATCAGCTAGCAGTCCGAGGAAATCCCTCTCCGACAACCAATACAAACCTGAATTTTAAGTGGACAACCTCACATTTAACCACATTAAACTGCATCTGCCCACTCACCCAACCTGTCCAAATCACCCTGCACCCTCATAGCATCCTCCCCACAGTTCACACTGCCACCCAGCTTTGTGTCATCTGCAAATATGCTAATGTTACTTTGAATCCCTTCATCTAAATCATCGATGTATATTGTAAATAGCTGCGGTCCCAGCACCGAGCCATGCGGTACCCCACTAGTCACTGCCTGCCATTCTGGAAGGGACCTGTTAATCCCTACCCATTGTTTCCTGTCTGCCAACCGATTTTCTATCCATGTCAGTACCCTACCCCCTCTCATTTTCCCCACTAATCTCCTATGTGGGACCTTATCAAATGCTTGCTGAAAGTCCAGGTACAATACTTCCACTGGCTGTCCCTTGTCCATTTTCCTAGTTACATCCTCAAAAAATTCCAAATTAGTCAAGCATGATTTCCTCTTCGTAAATCCATGATTTTGCAATGTGTCCATGATTGGGTACATTGCAAGGAAACAAAAACAAGATGTCTCGTGACACAACACCCTTAGGATTTGCAGTGCTGCGGGAAATGATGACGTCAGAGTTTTGAGCTTCTAGAAATGGAATTACATGTGACATCTTGCTCTGATCATGGGGAGGATAGAGGATGGAATAATTTATTTTTGAAAAGACAAACTTAAGAGCAATAACCGTGGTAGGATGAGCAATTATGAAATGAAAGACAAAGTTTCTTCATGAAGGAAGAATCAATTTTCAAATAGGAAGTTTGCAATCTGCTTTCTATAATCAAAGGACAGGAGAACCTGCTGGGATGTGACTGCAGCATTTAGTTTTGAAAGATTTGACCTTGGGCTTGAAAAGTGGTGAAAAACAAAGCACAGTGTAGCACAAAATTGAAAATATTAAAGGTGACGAGTAGACTAGTCTGAAGAAGAGTCCTGACCTGAAACATCACGTATCCATATCTTCCAGAGACGCTGCCTGACCTGCTGAGATACCCCAGCACTTTGTGTCTCTTTTGTGAATAAAGGAGTGTGTATGGGTGAATTGAATGAACTGATTGTGGTCTTGGTTTTAATTCTGCCCAGGTAGAAAAGTTTGCTCTCTTTGCTGGCAGGAGGGTTTGTATGGATTCTGCCCCGAATAAAGATTCCCCTACCCCGATCCAATAATGTGAGATTAATTTTGTCCTGTATAATAAAGGCAAATTGTTTATGAAAATCCATTTTACCATCTTGCTCTACATGGCACATCTAGAAAAATCATCCATGACCTCTCAAGTGGGATTGCCTGCTGTAGTGCCACTCCACAGCTTGATGCTGCCTCCTTTTTTCTCTAACTTGATTCTAAAATGCATTAATCTTGTTCTAATTATAGGGATGACTAATTGGAGAAGAGTAAATATTGCATTGGTACAAAAGGCATTGCTACTTTGAGATTGGGGCTGGTTTTTACCTCTGTATGGTGTGTAGTATGGTGTGTAAAGCAAAATGGTTAACTGAATCTAACATTCTGCATTTATACAACACAAAATTAATCCCCCTTTATTGGAGCAAAGTGGTGGAAGTTTGATTTTTCACACTGCAACATGCTGTCCTTGATCTGGGAACATTACATACTAGTTGAAAATTATGTATTTTCCATTAATTGGTGCTCCATTTGTTTTCTGAGCAAAACTAATTGCATCAACTCCATTCAGTGACTAGGCCTTATAGTTTCACTTTCTGTTCAGACCTGACTGAATAGCAGTTTCTAGGAAATTGTGTGTTTTAAACTTGTGAAATCCAGAATGAAGGAACCATGTAACAGAACAACTCTCAGGTTAGTGCCTTATTTTAGATTTGCCGTAAAAAACTAAAACTTGGTGCAAACTGGTGTCCTACAAAACTGTGTCAATGCTCCAACACGTTTTTTTAAATGTTTCTTGGCCTTGTCTCCAACAAGCTTCCTGCTGGAGTGAAACTAATCTACAGGACAGGCAGGAAACTGTTCCCCACCAGAAAAAAGGTCATCCCCAACTAACTGAGTAGTGGATATGCAGAATGCAGACAATGTTTGCATATACAGTGCCTTCCGTAATGTTTAGGACAGAGATCCATCATTTATTTTTTTACCTCTGTACTCCACAATTTGAGATTTGTAATAGAAAAATCACA